>NC_050178.1:26730634-26970634 GCF_008315115.2 Sander lucioperca
TTTTTAGCCACGCTTACACCATTAGTCCGAACTTAAATATCTCAACAACTATTTAATTGGTTGCAATGTAATTTTGTCCATATATTCATGGTCCCTGGAGGATGAGGCCTACTGACTTTGGTTGTCCTCTGACCTTTCCTCTAGCGTTACCATGAGGTTTGACATTTGTGGTTCAGAGGGAAATATCATGACAGCTATTGGATGGATTGCCAAGAAATTTACCACAGATATTTGAGGTCCCTAGAGAATACATTCTAATAATTTTGGTGATCCTCTGAATTTTCCTCTAGCACCACCAGCAGGTCAGCGTTTTCACTGTGAAATATCTCAACATCTACTTCACTGCTGAACTTTTGTAGACATTCATTGTCCCCATGAATTGTAATAACTTTAATTCTCTGAGCTTTCATTTGGCGCCATAATCAGGGCAAACGTTTGTCCAATACTTTGGTTAATGACCACATACCTGCAAAATGGCATTCCCATCAGCCTCAGCTGTTCTTACTGTTTAGTGCTAATCAGCAAATATTAGCATGCTAAAATTATGAACTAAGATGGTGAACATGGTAAACATTATACCTGCTAAACCTCAGCATGTTAACATTCTCATTGTAAGCATGTTATCTATGAAGGTAAATATGGTGCAAAAAGGGAGAGCTTGTAGAATACAATGTGAGAACTTGCAGAACAAAAAATCTGAACTTGTATGTTAAAATTTGCACTTGTAAAAATTTAATTTGCACTTGTAAAAATAAAATTTGCACTTGTAAAAAATATTCACACACATGTGATATGAATTTGAAGTCATACAAAGAAAAAAAACATGAGAGCTTGTAAAAAAAATCTGAACTTGTAAGTTGAAATTTGCACTTGTAGAAAATGTTCACACACCTGTATTCTGAATGTGAAGTTACAGAAAAAATATTCACAAATGTGTAGATTGATATTTACATGAACACAATGACAGCTGCAAACTTATAATGCAACATTTACTCGTATACTTTTTTTTTTTACTCTGGTTCATTTTCCATCACAACCACAACTCAGTGATTACAACCTCTGGAATCTGTCACTGCAACTTCACATATGTGCTCTCTCGCATCACAAAGTGGCCAATCTGCGCACCTCGACTTTCACAACACTCTTGACGATACATTTGGTGCAAAACTAATTAGTACCTGTGGACTTAGGCTGTGGAGCTCTGAGCTAAAAGAACGGGAAAATCAGGGTTTCTATCGCCAGATGAGGGACAACTCTGTCTGGCTTATTTATGTAGCATGGAAACTTGGCGGAATAGCATGCTAGCGTTAGCTAGCTAACTAGCAGCCAGCCCGCTTCTAAATAAATACCTTTTAATTATCTAAACACTTTTTAACAGTCAAACTAAAACACTGGCGGTGAGCTCCACGGCCTGCAGCCGCAGACGGACCGTCATCAGTGGGGATCGACCAGCGTAGCAACACTGCTTTTGCCAGAAAGCTTCGCTGCCGACCTCGACCTGCAGTCGGAAACAATAATTTCTGCAGAATTCATTGCTGCCGAAAATTGCATCTAGGTAGCAAGGAAATGCTACTACAGAGTCTGATAAAACATTGATGTCTCTAAACCTTCTAAAATCCTAATCATTATTGATGAACATGACAAAGAGATTTACTATTGCCTAGTTTTTAAACAGTACTTTGCCTTATAAAATCATTATTTTCCCGAGTGGATGCAATTCTCGGCAGGGATGCGAAACTTGGCACCTTTTACCCACTGATGACGGTCCGTCTGCGGCTACAGGCCGTGGAGCTCACCGCCAGTGTTTTAGTTTGACTGTTAAAAATGTTTAGACAATTAAAAGGTATTTATTTAGAAGCGGGCTGGCTGCTAGTTAGCTAACGCTAGCATGCTATTCCGCCAAGTTTCCATGCTACATAAATAAGCCAGACAGAGTTGTCCCTCATCTGGTGATAGAAACCCTGATTTTCCCGTTCTTTTAGCTCAGAGCTCCACAGCCTAAGTCCACAGGTACTAATTAGTTTTGCACCAAATGTATCGTCAAGAGTGTTGTGAAAGTCGAGGTGCGCAGATTGGCCACTTTGTGATGCGAGAGAGCTCATATGTGAAGTTGCAGTGACAGATTCCAGAGGTTGTAATCACTGAGTTGTGGTTGTGATGGAAAATGAACCAGAGTAAAAAAAAAAAAGTATACGAGTAAATGTTGCATTATAAGTTTGCAGCTGTCATTGTGTTCATGTAAATATCAATCTACACATTTGTGAATATTTTTTCTGCAACTTCACATTCAGAATACAGGTGTGTGAACATTTTCTACAAGTGCAAATTTCAACTTACAAGTTCAGATTTTTTTTACAAGCTCTGTTTTTTTTCTTTGTATGACTTCAAATTCATATCACATGTGTGTGAATATTTTTTACAAGTGCAAATTTTATTTTTACAAGTGCAAATTAAATTTTTACAAGTGCAAATTTTAACATACAAGTTCAGATTTTTTGTTCTGCAAGTTCTCACATTGTATTCTACAAGCTCTCCCTTTTTGCACCATATTTACCTTCATAATTATCATGCTAATGTTAGCAGTTAGTGAAAGCATCACTGAGCCTAAGTACAGCCTCGCAGAGTCGCTAGCATAACTGTACACTCTTAGCCTTGTCCACGGAGTAACGGAATAACTCTACATTATCATCATCTCAATGTGATACATGATTAGATTAGAAGTGCTGCACAGATTACCTGGTGTGAAATGTAAAGTATTTGTGGATTCCTAGGGTTTCCCTGTTTGTTATATTGATCTCTGCTTTCTGCTGTAATTATATCAACCAACAAACCAAAATTGGCATGGCAAGTGCCCAAACCTCACCACACCCAAATGAGAGTTCTGTTTCTTGTGTTTCTTTCAACAGAATGGTTGAGCCCAGCCCTCCAGCACTGCACCTCCTCTCTGGCGGGGATGTCAGCATGGCGAGCGTCGGTGTCAAAGTAGAACAGGAGGAGTCCTGCAGAGGGGGTGGAGTCATTAGCAATGCTGAACCTCCTAAGAGGTCTCCCTCACGTGGTTGGTCAGGAAATCATCCACTGGAGGCCCGCCAATTGACCCCACCGCTCTCCCGATCCCCTTCGGTAAGGATATTATGAAATGAGCGACACAGAAAGGTTATCGACTCGCATTTTAGGAAATGAAGTGTCACAGATTGATATGTCGAATTAAAACATGTACTTTGGTAACACTAGCACTAACAAATGGTAAATTGATAGTTCATTAAACTTAAATGAATAGTTATTTTACTGTTAACAAACAATGACATGATCATTATTAACGTTAATTATTAGTAATGCTTTAATTGATGTTATTTTAACAACTCATTCTTGCACACATCATGACATATTATATATTTTATTAAGTATTTGTTAATGATTACCATATGATTTAAGAAATTGTTTGTAAACCGTCAGTAAACATGATTTGGATGGTTATTATAAAGTTGCAACTTGTGATTATAATACCTTGTTAATGGTTAATGCATAATTTGTAAAGCATTTATAAACATTATTTAGATATCAATGAACAAATATTCAATAATCATCTCTGTTATAGATCACCAAAACATTTAATGGGGCCACATTAATATTGATGCTTAATAAACCACTTATTAATCATGAATGAATTCTTATCTATCATCTACATTCATAAACTAATGATAACATCAATTATAGCATTACTAATAATACGTAAACATTATAAATCCTCATTTCATTGTTTGTTAAAGGGGTGGTTCAGAATTTTGGACATAGGGCCTCATTTCCAGGTTAGCCAGTGTATTATTTATCAGTAGAGACACTTTTCAACACTTTTCATAACGTTAGCCTAGCTGCTACTGATAGATTGAGACTTACGTTAGTGGAGATAACGTTACAGTTCAGTGCATTGTGTTGATTCCTTCGTGCAATGTACTCTGCTTCTGTAGCAATGAGTGACCGCGGCAGGTAAATAAACTTGTGTGATTGTCATGGAAACTGGCTTTCTCGGTAGCCTAGGTAATATCACTCCGCCGCTGCTGTAGCCTATGCTATGCTACCAACTACAGGGAACAAAGTATAACTATTGCAATGCGATGCAAGGGTAGTTTTAATTCTAACATTATTATATCAACAGACATTTCCATCGATAGTCTGGCGTTATAATGTGTTTGCCTCAGGTGTACTGTGGAGTGGATAAGACTGTTTTTAATGGCAGGCTAGCAGATACTGTTGACTTGCGCTAGCCTAGCACCAGCTAACTCTGCAGCTGGAAGGACGGGATGAAACGTGTTGAAAACTGTCTCCACTGATAAATAACACACTGGCTAACTTGGAAATGAGGTCCTATGTCCAAAATTCTAAACCACCCCTTTAACAGTAAACTAAATAAATAAACTATTAAACAAAGTTTAATTCACTTTCAATTTACCATTTGCCACATATGGTTATTAAAACGGGTTACCATACCTTTCCTTATCCTGCTCTGATGTAGAGCTGGGCCATATGGACAACATTAAATATCACGGTATTTTTGACCGAGGTACGGTGTCGATCTTGCAACGATATTCTAGGGTTGACAATTGGTGCTTTCACAACATATTTATGCAATGAGATGTTTGATAAATAATCATCAGTAATGTGGATATAATGACTAAGTGGATAAGGTAAATAACAGTAACAGATAGATACAGAAGACAATATCTAGCCTCGTGTATCGATATCGATATAATATTGATATATTGCCCAGCCCTGCTCAGATGCTCAGTTAACGGTCTCTTTGTGTACCCTGACAGGAGGGCTCTCCAGGTAAGGAGCTGCCTCACAGACAAAGCCCCTTGGGACTGAAGGAGGCCAGGACACATGAAAGACCAGAAGGACAATCTAACTTCAAGGAAGGTCTGTCTAAACTCCAAACACAGTCTTCTGTTAAATGTCTGCTCTGCAGTGTCAGGACTAGTGTTCATAGAGCTGTCAAGGAATCATACGATTGGCAGAAGAAGCTATCCTAGTATTGGCCATTTAGAGACTTGCACTTTGGCGCATTATATATATAACGGAAAAAATATCTCCTGTTATTGATGTTGAAGACATATCTCCTGTTATTTAAAACCATGGCTGTGCGGACTGAGTGTTAATTCTGTACACTGTTTTTATCTGTTAACCTGTTTTGAATATTTTGACAAAGTAATTTGAACCCAAGGGGTCTTACTAGCTTTTAACACAGCTGTTTTTAATATGCTGTTTTTAAGCATCCATCAGTGATCTAAGTCAGAGTGAAAAACAGTTTTTGTCTAGCCTAATAATTTATGATTCATAATTACAATTTCCTTTTTTATTTTTTAAATACTAAAGTGTAATTATAGTTTACCACCACTTGGGTCTTGTGTTTAGGCTCTACGGATGGCCAGGCTTAACTAGCTTGACAACTATTGAATGAATTGCTATGT
This sequence comes from Sander lucioperca, assembly GCF_008315115.2. Classification (NCBI taxonomy): domain Eukaryota; kingdom Metazoa; phylum Chordata; class Actinopteri; order Perciformes; family Percidae; genus Sander; species Sander lucioperca. The sequence continues at coordinate 26,736,103 of NC_050178.1, forward strand.
AATTGACTACAGACATTCATGGTCCCCACAGGGTGAATCTTAATGACTTTGGGGATCCTCTTTCCTCTAGCACCACCAGCAGGTTGACATTCTTGGTTTTGAGTGAAATATCATAGCAATTATTGAATGGATTACTGTGCAATTAGCTACAGATATTCACAGTCCCTAGAGGATACATCTGAATGTCTTTGATGATCCCCTGACTTTTCCTGTAAAACTTCAGCTAGACTTTGTGTTTAGTACATGTTAGCATTGTCATTGCGAGCATGTTAGCGTTGGAATTTAGCTCAAAGCACCGCTGTGCCTATGAGCAAACTCACCAACATGTCCTCCAAACCATACGACGATACGGGTGGTTTGTTCCCTACCCTCTTATACGACCGACAGGAGCATTTCAGAAAACAGCGCCCCTAGGAAAGGCGGAAATACAAAGTACAACCTTTTATCTAAACCAGAGAACGTCGGTCGTGATTTTAAACACGTCTTTAACGTTGTAAAATGGTCGCAGTTTGGTTATGTTTAGGCACCAAAACTACTTAGTTAACTTTAGAAAAAGATTGTGGTTTGGGTTAAAATCAGATGATACTTCACTTACTGAAAGTTACGCACGTGACGCAGAACGTGACGTTCGTTAAGTTAAAAAAAAAAAAACTTTCCCTTTTTGGATTATGGCAACATTATACACATCACAGTGATTGCTGTGATCTGACAACACTGCAACACATGACACAAGCCGTCAGGCAATCAGTTGTGAACTCCATTCTGTAACCAATAGAAACATGAGATCCAGCTTAAAAATAACATATAATTGTGTTTTAATATTTAAACCTGCACTTTTTAACTACTGCCAAGACATTATTTTGAGGGCATACATGTTTTGTGAAAATCTCTGTGAAATTTGGTGCAGTATATGTGTCTGTTTCTACCGCACTCAGTAACATGAGCGACTGTAAACTGACTTGTATTTGGAGCTGCACTTAATTCACCTCAAGTACTCACCACTCACCTCAATGTTGGATTTGAAACATTGGTATCATTGCACCTGCACAGCCTTTCTCCGTTCTGCATCTCAGTTTTGTGTCCTTCTCTCTTACTCGCTTATACAAACATCTATACAATTTTCTCACCAAACAGACTTTGACGACTCCATATCTTATGTCTTTAAGTGCACTACATTCTGCTGTTATTCAGCATTAAACAATGCAGTCTGCTGAAAATCGATGGGTAGATGTGACAGTTTGTCTAGCGCAGCGAGGATGTTTTTGTCAATCACATGTCAAGTAAAAGCTGCTCTCCGAGCTGCTCCCGAGACTCTCCTTGCCCTCAAGCCTTTCACCAGGCTGCACTCCTCGCCTTTGTTTGTTTTTTTTTCTCAAATTTTCTCCACTAGTTGACCTTGGATTGTTCTCTGTCCAAATATCGATTCACTCAAACACTCAAAAACTCTCTCCCAGAGGCACAAACAACCTCTGCCCTTCGGTACTGCAAAAGTCTTCTTCAATCAATGCCATTAGGAAGGCAGAGAAGAGGCTGAGAAAGTAGTTTGGTGTCAGATAGATTTTATTTGACAGAATATATTTTTCATGACATCTGGTGCAGCCCCGTGCGGCTCTGCTGAGTACCTGTTGTTGTGTCCTGTTAACAGTAATGCCTACCATTGAGAAGCTGCTGAATGCTGACTGGAAGGAGAAACTTCTGGATAAAAGCACAGTGGGGGCAGGACAACTGAAAGGTCAGCTTTCAAACACTACCAACACCCTTAAACCATTTCTATACCACTTACATACCATTATTTCCAACACATTACTAATTGATTGTGCAAATATCAATTTTTTTTTATATTTGTCATCCTTATCTGCTTTGTTAACTGAAAAAAATATTGTATAACACTTGTTACGCATTTCAAAAGATACCTGGCTGCGTGCAGTAAATTGGTACACCACTGCTTGGATAATTTAGCTGTCAAAATTGTTGGTTTCATATGGTGTTACTTCTAAAATCAGGATAAGTTGGGACAAAAACAAACAACAAAAAGACACATATTTAGAGAGAGAAGCAGGAGGACTTATATAAAGTCCCTTTACCATCCAACACTGATCATCAGTCTGTCGTTAAACATAAGTGCTCAGGCGGTTTTTATAGAAACCTGATCCTCTGACCCTCTCCAGGTACCCCAGAGGCTCTGGCAGAGAAGGAGCTCCAGTTGTTGATGATGATCAACCAGCTGAGCGGTCTGCGGGAGCAGCTACTAGGAGCCCACTCTGAGCAAAGGAACATGGCCGCCCTGCTGCTGGAGAAACAGCAGCAGCAGATGGAGCTGGCTCGACAACAGCAGGAACAGGTACCACTCAGAGGAGGTTTTGTAAATTGGTGGCAAGCATGTACAGCTGTCTTTAAGTTGAATGTTAGATGCAGAATGGTCTAGGTCCGCATCGCGATGCATCGATGTGATGATTAATATCAACGCCCCTAATATGTCTACCACCGTTCTCATCAAAACATACAAACAGGACGGAACTTCAAACAAATTTCTGTCTATTATCTTGATGAAAACTAGAATGAGCCTTTCTGACCGGACAGACCCAGAAACTAAGTAACCACGAATAATTCAGGAACTAAACGCCCCTTCTGTACATTAATGTTTGTGTTTTGACTGCATATGAAGATGCATGAGGACTAGGCAAATTAGAGAGACAAAATGATAAGCGATCGTTGTTTGAGATTTAATTTTTTAACACACGACGAGACAACAGCACAGAGTCATAACTGTGAATTTGACCGAAAGGTGTGTGATTTCATTGTGATTTATTCACTGTTTTTCAGCTTAACCAGTTCTCTGTTTTGAAATATTCTTCTACTAAGGCATTTTAGTAATCTGAATATATCATACATATCATCTCAATATACAATGTGTAGTAGTGTAGTAGTATTATCAATTATCAATGTGGTATTTATTAATTTGTAGAATGTATGTTAAGTATATAAAGTATCATAATCTGAATCAGAATACTGTATTGATCCCCTCAGGGAAATTGTTCAGTTGCAGTTGCTCACAGTCAGGTTCAAGGTAGAAATAAGAGTAAGAAAAGAGATAGTTAATACATGTATAAAGCAATATAGCTACAGTGCTAGAAATAAAAAAGTTAAGTAGAAGTAAAGTGAGATTAGGTTAAAAAGTAAGATTGGGGTGAAAAGATGATGTTGCTAAAACAATGGATTGTACAAATACTATTGTAGTCCAGTGTGAACATAAATAAAGTACAGTGTGAACATAAGTAGCAGTAGTGAATAAATAACAGATGTTGCACATGTAACGGACATCTCTTTATGTAATTGGGATACAGGGTACGATTCCTACATTCTGCAGTGAATTGCATTGTGCACTTGTGTCTGTATACAGTCCGTGATGTGTGTGAGAATGAACATGTCTTGTGTCTCAGATCGCCAAGCAACAGCAGCAGCTGATCCAGCAGCAGCACAAGATCAACCTGCTTCAGCAGCAGATCCAGGTCAGCTCCTCTCATGACCTACACTGGGATCATAATTACAAATGAGAAGTTCTCAGGGTGCAATTTGTAAAAAAAATAAAAAATAAATAAAAAAAGCAGGGGGGGGGCGGGATGTTTTTTGATCATGCACAACAAAATAAAACATTCAAGAATTAAATCCCCCTTCCTTTACCATGGATATAGAGCCACTCGGCCAGCCATGCCAAAACAAACTTATTTATGAACTTCAATATCCAATGGAAAATGATCTCAAAATGAGCTGTGTGAAAAAAATGAAATACATTGAGTCCCTACCAGGGATAAAAATAATTCAGCAGGGACCTGTAGACCAGAAAGGGGGAATCCTACGCACCCCTAACAAATCGCACCCTGGAAGTTCTCATTGAAGATCAGAAATCTGTGTTTCAGACAAATGAGGCAAGAACGTTTATGTGAGGAGTATTTGTCCTGCCTTGTCCCAGCAGGTGAACATGCCCTACGTGATGATACCGGCTTTCCACCACAACACCCAGTCCCTCTCCGTCGCCTCTGACCCCCAGATGGCCCTGCCACTGCAACCAATCCCCTGCAAGCCAGGTCAGTCATCAAAGCTAACAGACAGGTTCCAGCCTTGAGAAGAGACCATATGAGATAATGTTGTGGAGTTTTATAGTTGCCGATTATACTGATCAAGAGTTTCTTCAAGGAGACCGAGATGGTGCTAGAACTAAGATCTTTATTCAAACAAAAGACCCCGAGTTTACTCTGCAGAGTAACCTGAATACAGTATCATAATGCATTTGTTTTTATGCATTTGGGAGGATGGACTCCTAAAGTGCATAATTTCAAGACACGTCTTGAAATTAGCTAAAGACACACTAGCTAACAGTTCCTCATAAAGCAATTGACATCTCTGTCCCTGGCTCGTTGTTAAATATCGCGATAACAATATGACTTCAGTCAAGACACTTTGTCAAAATAGATTCATTCAAGGCTCTGTTCTGGGGCCTCCCTGCCCTTCCATGTGCATACGTGGAAAGCCTTAAGCGAGGAGAGCAGCAGTGCAGGACCCCGTAGGGTACAGAACAGAGCAGCATCAATGACAGAGACATGACATTGATTAAGTCAGACAACAGAAATTAAAAGGAGGAGCTGGGGTGGAGGTGGGTTGCAAGTGCTAGCAGAGATGCAGCAAGGTATGCTGGGAAAAGCAGTTTAAATAGAGCGCACTATTTTGAAATCCAATCAAAAGAGGAAATCAGCTGAGCCATCAGCTGGTGTGCTGACGGAGCTGTGAGCTGAGATAATAGCTGAGCTCGACTCAGTGACCTGCCACAACTGTCAGCTATGCTTCATTTGCGATAAATAAATGGATATCAAAGGAGCTCTCTTCTGCATTTCTGCTGCTTTCAGTATTTTGTTACTGCACATTTGTTTTGATTTATAACAATTGAAATGAACAAATTGAACATTTAATTAAATATAAAAGGCACCACTAAAAAAAGAACGACAGTTGCATTTTAAAGTGCAGTTTTTTACTGATACTTTCTTCCAGCTAACACAAAAAATCTTTGAGTGCCTTTTGCAATGTGTTTATTGCACCAGTTGATATCACGATGATGATTTAAAATAAAACAATATGTTGTACAGGCCTAGTTGGAACACACTGGCTCCCATGAAACCATAAATCTATTGTTGTAATGGCAAAATGAAAAAAAGAATCTACTCAGAATCGATTCTCCATTCAAAACATTTCTCGATTAGAAAATGAGGTACTAGATTCAGGCTCTTACTCCAGGGCTCTGTGTGCTCATTCACGTGTCTTTACTCCACTAAATAGCACTATAAAAACACAACTAGCAGTTAAGCCAAATGGTCTCCATGGTTTTCATCCCAATGTAGTGCAAATGTGAACCAAATTTTCAAAAAATCGGCAAGAGTCAGTGGTGCTCAATCTTCAGTCGTGTGCCACTACAACAAGATGACGTTACAAAAAAAATACAAAAAAAAAGATTACAAAAAAAATCAAACCCCAAACAAACAAAAACTGTGGAAAATGTGATGGAAATATGTCATTTGTTTCATGAATTAATTTGAGGAAAGTTACAGTCTCCAATGTTTTTGTCTGTTACAAACAGTGGTCAGCTTGTTCGGTAACACTTTATATGACGTCAACCGTCATATACACATTTGATGAGGATATCAAACTTCATGACAGGTCCAAGTTGTTTCACTTTACTTGAGGTTAAGGAAAAATATTCATGACACAATTATAATGCTCTCATGACAGCCGATGTAAAAACCAACCTCTTAATGACAGTTTGATGTAATGTTAACACATGAAGCTAAATAGTTTATGAAAGTTTGATAATTGGGCCTGTCATGACATATTTATGATGTTATGTTATGTTGCTTAATGTCAAGTTGTCATGACCAAAGACATCTCGGACAATGCCAACTCTGCATTAAATGTGTCATAATTTACTGAATACTAAGGGCCCTATCCTGCACCCGGTGCAGCGCAAAGTCCGACCCAAGCGTCTTTGCTAGTTTAAGACCGACACAGTTGTCAGTTTTCCGTCCAGCGCCCACGTCGTTTAAAGGCACACTATGTAACTTTTCCCTCTTCGGTCTCCCTACAGGTTGTCTCATTGGAACTGCAGCCTCGCGAGTTGTAGTTCCATGAGACAACCTGTAGGGGGACCGAAGAGGGAAAAGTTACATAGTATGCCTTTAAATAGTAAATGCACCTGCGCCCATCTGTGGCCCATGGGCGTGCTGGTCTTACAGGGAGGTGTGTTCAGGTGCATTCTGGGAGTATTGCTTCTTGAGGCAGCGGGAAGTGATCGCGCCATTGACCAACAAAAACCTGATCTAAAGTCAGTAACGCATTTCATTCATTACATGACATTACATTACATGTCATTTAGCTGACGCTTTTATCCAGAGCGACTTACAATTAAGTGCTTTCAACTGTGAAGGTTCAAACTCCAGACAACAAGTAGTAAGTGCAAATACATTAGCCTTAAATAGGCAAAGCTACAAGGAGACATGTGAAAGTTTTTTTTTTTTTATCCGAGGTGTAGTCAGAAGAGATGTGTTTTTAGAAGATGTGTAGGCTTTCGGCCATCCTGATGTCAACAGGGAGCTCGTTCCACCATTTGGGAGCCAGGACAGTGAACAGTCAGGATTTGGTTGAGTGATTAGTTCTCCCTCGCTGTGAGGGGGCAGCAAGCAGTTTGGCTGATGCAGAACGAAGTGGGCGGGTTGGGGTATATGGTTTGACCATGTCCTGGATGTAAGCTGGGGCTGATCCGTTCATGGCCCTGTACATCAGTACTAGTGTCTTGAAGCGGATGCGGGCAGCAGTTGGTAACCAGTGAAGAGAGCGGAGGAGAGGTGTAGTGTGAGAGAACTTGGGGAGGTTGAAGACAAGTCGAGCTGCTGCATTCTGAATGAGCTGCAGGGGTTGGATGGCACATGCAGGCAGGCCAATCAGGAGGGAGTTGCAGTAGTCTAGACGTGAGATGACTAGAGCCTGAACTAGAACCTGAGCCGCCTTCTGCGTTAGAAGGGGACGTATCCTTCTGATGTTATGCAGCATGTATCTACACGATCGGGTGGTTGCAGCGATGTTAGCAGTGAAGGAGAGTTGGTCGTAAAGTGTCACACCCAGGTTTCTAGCAGTCTGGGTGGGGACTACCACAGAGTTGTCAATTGTTATAGTCAGGTCTTGGGTAGGAGAGCCCTTCCCTATAAGGAAAAGGAGCTCAGTCTTGTCGAGGTTGAGTTTCAGATGGTGTGTGGACATCCAAGAACAGATGTCAGTCAGACAGGCCGAGATACGTGCTGCTACCTGAGTTTCAGACTCAGGAAAGGAGAGAATTAGTTGGGTGTCATCTGCGTAGCTGTGATAAGAAAAGCCGTGCGACTGAATGACAGACCCGAGAGAGTTGGTGTACAGAGAGAAGAGGAGGTCACCCAGGACTGATCCCTGAGGAACGCCAGTTTTGAGTGGGCAAGGTTCTGAGCTAGATCCTCTCCAGGTTACCCGGTAGGTTCGGTTGGCCAGGTAAGATGTGAGCAATGAGAGCGCAGAGCCTGAGACACCCAGATTTCGGAGTGTCTAAATGAGGATCTGGTGGTTCACTGTGTCAAAGGCAGCAGAAAGATCCAGAAGGATGATGATGGAAGAGAGGTTGTTCTGTTCTATTCATGAACAGTCAAAATGACTCCTTCATGTTCATGACAGGTGTCATGTCATAATAATGACAGTGTCATGTCAGTCTTTTGCACACCCCTTCAAATAAAGTGTTCGTGCTCATTCTTAGCTGCTAGAAGTGGGTGCTCCACTAGGCTAACATTAGGCTCCGTATTGTCAAAAGACTTCACCTTCGTCTGGCAAAGTTAAATCCAAAATTCCTTCAAATGCTCATCTTCTTTGACTATGAACAGATGAACTATTCACTCTGTCTGAGTGCTGCACTGTGCCCTTGCGATTGAGTTTTGCCTTTTTTGTTCTGTCAACATAACGTTATTAACAACGCTACATTATCAATTTAGAATCATAGAATATAAGCATTATGATTAATAAGGGGCTCAATAACGCTCTGTATTGTATTGTATGTTTTAGAGTCTGTCGTTGTTATTGTCATTGTGATATGTTGATATGGTTTTCCTCCAGCAGGCCTTTAGTGCTGGGAACATAGGGGGTTAGTCAGTCCTTTCATACCCTATTCTTACATTCCTTGTTGTGAAGACAGAATCAACATTACACATATCTGACAGTGACTGTGTGCATTCAAGGCCAGAAACGTTGTGAAAAAGTTGTTGTTGTTGCTGTCTTTCTTTTTGAAAAAAAAGTCCACAACAAATGTACAATGTGGTTGATGGTAGCTTTCACACACGTAATGCTTGTACAGTTAGCAGGCTATCCAGGGTACAGCTTAGAAAGACGCAGCTTTGTGCAGTCTTGTCTTCACGAGTCTTAAAAGCCGTGCTCGTGGGTGACCTTGTCTTCTCTATCTTTTCAAACCATAGCCATTCATTTGCTTTCGTGAAGTGTGTGTGTGTGTGTGTGTGTGTGTGTGACTGAGGTCAGCTATAGCCAGAGATCCTTGAAAGGCGTGCTATGATAAAACACTCTCTATTCCAAAATGGGCTCAACAATTGTCTTTTTTTTTTTAAAGAAATTATGTTGAATTGAATGAGAACTAACATGTAATTGGTTCAAATTATTAACAAATTAAAAACATTAGACATTATTAAATGAATATTTTTTCTGAATAAATACTAATGAAATATATTGAATATGGGACAGAGCCAGTTGTGTGACTCATTCATACCAAAGCAGCAGCCAATCACATTGTCTCAGCTGAAAGAAGAGTAGTTGAAAAGTGGCATTATGAAATAAAAAAAGTAATTAGGGAAAGTAGCAAAAAAGTAAAAATTACTAGTGAAAAGAAATGTATTTGCTTATTTATATGTTTGTTATGTTTTCTTTGGTAATGTCTTGTTTCTTTGTTTAGTTTTGAACCCCCATGATGTGGCGGGAGATTGGTACAGTCTGATTGGCCACGTCCTGTTTTTAACATACCTGATTTAGTAAAAGCATCTTGACAAGACATCCCTTTAGAATATAAGAAATATAATGTAGAGCAACTTATGATAAACATAATAAACTAACGTACAAAGTAATAACTGTACAAAGTTACCTCATCGTGTGCACTACAAACTAAAAAAAAAAAGCACTGTCAAAATAGTATAGTAACGAGTATATTACAAGAAACAAAAGTGAAACAATGTAGCATGCCATTTACTTTTGTATGTATGTGCTTTGGTATTGTGTTGTAAGTAAGGTCAAAAGAAACTAAGCAAAAGTCTACTTTTAGAGTGTAAACTACCAAGAACCTGCTGTGTGTTAGTGCAGGAGGCTCACTGCCATCATTTCAGTCAGCTGTGTGCTGCCATCACTGTTGCTAACAGTTAGCTTTAGCGAGTGCTAATGGTCACCAAATGTTGTGTTCTATTACAAATCTTCAATCAAAATCAGTGATAACGCAGGTATTTGAGTGTGCATGTTTTTCATACATCGATTTTCCACCTTCCACAGCCGTGGACTATCACATGCAGCTGCTGCCGAGCCCTCGGCCCACCCCGGTCAAGAGGAGCAGCGGTTCCTTCCGACAGGTACAATATTACTACAGTTTATGTATCATCTGTCAGACTATTACTACAGTTTATGTATCGTCTGTCAGACACTTAACTGTTCATCTCAATGTATCAAACTCATTTCCCAAGTCAATTAAATACAAACATTTCTAATGCATACACCTACATTATGTATCCAAAATGCAACAGTGACTTATAGCTTTGTTAGTGTACATTGTGTGTATCTAATATATACTGTATATTCTGTGTGTGTGTGTGTGCGTGTGTGTGTGTGTGTGTGTGTGTGTTAAAGAAAGTGATCCACTCCAGATTAAACACAGTGTGTACTTTTCTGGCATTTTGGGAGGCTGAAAAGCTTTTCGAATACACCACACTCTCTGTTCAAAGGTTTAATGTGTGTGGTATAGGTGTGTGTAATTGGGCCTAGAGTGTATGTTTTGTGAACTGTATTTGCACGGCTGGTTCTCAAGCAGAGATAAATCATCACAGCTTAGATAAACAAAAGGTAATAAAGGACGAGGTGAACATGAAGACAAAAGAGACGCTACAAAGGTGTGACAGATGCGCTCCGACATGCCAATTCTGCTGTGCATGACCAGAATACATGCACTTCCTTGCTGTTTGCGGTGACGTCCTAATGTGTGAAAGTGGCCCCACCCTTGCTCATCTGCTCTCACCGTGTGTTTAGGAAGCCAGTCAGCCCCTGAACCTGACCTCCAAGCCAAAGGGGATGGAGCTGGGGAAAACACCAAGTCCGCAGAACCTGGAGCTGGGATCACTGGCGCTGCACGGGGCCTACAGGTCCAGAGATTTCCAGAGAGAAGTGTCCCACAGCCCATCACGATCTGCCCTCAGTGAGTTACGCTGATAGTTACACTGCTGTGATAGAAAGTGGGAATTTCTGATCCCAAAAAGGGAGAAAAAAACCAAAACCTTTTGCATTCCCACGGCTCCTCTAAGATGTTTAAATCAAAGTTGTGGTGTTTTTGGTTGGTCACAGGAACAGGGTGTTCTTCATGCTTATACAACTCTGTTTTTAACGTTATGCTATGGAGCAATGCTTTGAAGATTGTCCCCGTTCTGTTTGTATCTATGTGAATCAAAAGTAAATAAATTCTACACGTGGTGGTTTTACATTTGAAATGGGTGACATTGTCATATAGATACATGACAATTTGATCTATTGTTGTCATCTTAGACTCAACCCAAAGCTTTCACATGTGGTTGTAGCTCTTTCCTTAAAAACATCATATACTGCAAACAAAGCAATGCTTTATTTTTTTTACATTTCTACTCGTTTGTAACTCTATGAACAGGGAATAAGCATTAACACCAATAGCCAATGTGAATTAGTCGACAAATAAGAGAGTGCAGCCTTCCAGAAACTCAAACTCCAGAGAAGAAGACATATTACCACCCAGGGTGTTTGATTGACAGATGATTTCAGATTGCAGACACACCACAGTAACAAGCGCTTGTCAACAACATGGGCAGTGGTTCAATTGAAAGCAGGAACTGTGTTGGTTATCACTTTTAATATGCTGAAGAAGCAAAAAGAGGCTAGGTTTCTCATTTTAGTTTTTCTCCTCCTCTTCGACCCGTGTTGTTGTCTTTAGGTTTCCTTGGAGACGGAGATGTGGTCACCCAGGCCATCCACGATGCCCAGCAGCTCCTGAGGGGCCACAGCACCGGAGAGCGAGAGAGGGACAGGGAGAAAGAGAGAGAGAGGGAGAGAGATGGTGGCAGAAAGATGGTGAGCTGGTGTCCTGTTTCAGAGCCCCTTTCAGACATGCACCTCGTTACGTGAATACAGTATGTTGGCACATGTTGTCTCATGTCTGAAGATCAAAATACATGAAAGTCACACAGGCAATCTCATTAGGTCTGACTATAACATTTCCATAACAACTCTATTTTTTTTTTTTTTTTTTTACTCTTTCACGCAAATATCAAAAATGTTTGAAATGAAATTTGTCTGAAGCGTTTAATACTAGTGCATTTATTTAGAACATGCAAACAAACATGCGTCATAGGAACTTCCTACAAGAAGTGATTTTCTTTGGCTGATTGGGGGCAGCGAAAACAAGTAGTGAACACAACATTGACATGATGGTCATTTTGGTCTCCACCAACTCCTGAGGGAAATATCTGGCTCATAGCTGCTAAATGCTTCACTATGTTCACCAGGTCGTCTCTAACTGTGTCTGTCTGCGCTTTGGTGCTGAGCAGGTAGTGTACAGTGGGTTTTAGAGCTTTTATTTCTGCAAACAGCTGCCTGCTGTGGCCAAAAACAGCATTATGAGAGTGTTGAGAGTGAACCAAAACAGTAAGGTTGTGGGTTTGGACAGCTAAACTCTGAGCTGGAACTCACTATAAAGTATATATAGTGATAATGCTCAGTTCATCACTACAAGCGACCCCTTTCCCATTGTCACATTGTCAGTTAATACATTGTTATTATGACAAATATCGGTAACACTTTACTTAAAGGTATCTACAGAAGAGTGACATGACACTGTCATGAACACATGAACTCTAACCCTAACTTGTCATGACAAAACCCGAATGACACTTAATGACAGAAGCGTTATCTCATAAACGTTTATGACGTGTTAATAATGTTTATGACACATTCATGACAGTGTCATGTCACTCTTATGTAGATACCTTCAAGTGAAGTGTAACCAAAATATCTTTAGAGTTGACCTGTCAGCCATTAAAACTTGAGAATTCTCATGGGGCATGGTCTACATTTACATGACGGACACCTGTGTCTGAATTACAGAAAGCCATAACTTTAATGGATAGGTGAAGCCAGCAAGAATCTGTATTTTATGTCTGAAATTCCTACTTCCACAGCCAACCACTCACAGAATTGAAAGCCTCATCTTGTGATGGTTCAGAAAAGGCCAGTTTATCCACAAAGACATATGTCAAACCTTAATGTAATTACCTGGAGTTTGTAATACAAATGTCCTCTTACAGGACAAACTGGATATGAGGAAACACTCAAAGTCTGTCTCACTTTCTCTGACTGACATGTAGGGGTCTAATCGGGGGTCAGAGTCAGGTTTAGGGTTACAGGGAGTCATGCGTCTCCTGAGGATTTAATATCCCAGCTGTAGCCTTCTGGAAAATGCTGGAAAGTAATCACTGTATGAAAAAGACAAAGAAGTTATGTGTGTGTGTTGTTTCTATTATTAGTAATTGAAAAGGGGCTGTGTATTCAGTATCCCCTGACAAACTGCTGTTCGATTGCACACATGACTTGACTAGTCAAATGTGAAGCAAAGTGGGTTGGTTCTTGTAAAGATTGTCTTCTATTCTGGTCCTGGTTTTCATTCTTTGAGGTGGCTGAAGCTTTGGTTTCAGCCTCGTCCTGGAGCAACAGCTGCTGCAGCCTCACAATACCACAAAGGCCTCAGTGTGGCATTGACTGAGCCACCTGCCCTCCCTCTTTGTCCACAGTAATACTGTACTCGGTGACTCTCCTCCTCTCCTCCATTATCCTGCTCCATCTCGCCTCTGCTGCTGCTTTAACACCAATACCGATGACTGACCTATTTTGGTATTACACTCCAACCGTACGGGGATAAATAATGTTTTACATCATGGGAAAGGATGATAGATTCGCTGATGGTGTGATAGTTTGTGCAAATTCAGAGTTGGTACATTCCCAACTCTGCCTTTTCTCCTTCACCTCTCCTCTCTCGAACAATAAACACCATTCTTCCTCCTCCATAGCGTTGTAATTTCCTTCCTTTGCATTTACAGCTCTGCATTTAAACAGCAGCTGATATGATGAGCGTGCAGCTTCTTTGCCTTAAATAGCACTCTGTGAAACACATGCGTGCCTTGAACACACCCCTTGCACATTGGGTCATCTTTTTACTGCAGTCGAAATTCAAATTGTCTCTTTGTGCTCGGGTGTGAATATTTGTGTGACTTAACATGTCTGGCTTCATCTGTCTTTGTCTTTTCTTTGTCTTCAGGAGTATAAAGATTCTCCCCGCAGCGAGAGGATTTCTCACTGTGAGCGGGGTGAGGACCACCTCAGCAGTGACTCTGAGGGTAGGTGTCGCTGGACGAGCCTGTTTAATAATGTCAGGTGTTTTTCCCCGCCATTATAAGGTTTAGGTGCAGCACCCGAGCCTTTTTTGTAAGATTGTAGTTGGACTTCTTTAGACTTCTTTGTCTATTTACACTTTTTTGAGTGTCATTTATTTATTGTCTGCTCTAGTTTTTCCAACGTTATATGGTGATAATAATGATCCAAAGTGATGTGAAAAAGACGCAAAACGACCACAAAGGGACACAAAACGACTGCAAAGAGACGCCACATGACCACAGAGACCCAAAACAAAAATCACCAAATAGAGATGCAACTTCTCCCATCCCAGAATTCTGTGTGGACTCGCCAGACCCTCCTCTGCAGAACTGTGGAGGAAGGTTTTGGCAATGCAAGACTACGATACACTCAACTCACGATTCGATACTATTCACGATTTTATGATATATATATCGTGATTTTTTTAACAGAATGAGCTGCAGAAAAAGGACTGAAAATCATCCTTTATTTATATGAACTGTGCAAAACAACAACAGTGTCCTCTTATGAAAAGTGCAACAGGAATTGTATTTTATGCTAAATACTAAAAATTAAATAAACAAATCCCACATCAAAATAACTAAACAAAAATAAAATAAAATCCTTTCAAATAAATAAACTAAGAACACGTAGTGACGTCAGAAGTCAAACCTAGAGTGAAATCAGAAGTAGATTACGCCCTAGGCCATTTAAAAATTGCATCGCGATTCATTTTTTTTATGTCAACCGGTTGTAATCTTTAACCATTCATATTGACTTTTGTTTTTACGATGCAGTGTTACATTCCTATTGAATAATAATGTCTTTAATAACAAGATGGCTGTGAAGGTTCTCAGTCATCCAGGTCGTAGTCATCCAAGAAAGGGCACCAGGACTTGGTTAAAGGGCGCGAAGACGTTTTGTCTCTGATCCGAGAGACTTCTTCAGTTCTGATTGAAAGTGTAGGGAAACCCAGCTGGTAACCTGTATGGGTCAATCCCGGCTGTTGTAACGAAGCCTCCGGTGTCTCCAACGACTGTCGTTACAACAGCCAGGAGCGGTAGCGATCGTTTTGACACTGACCCCACAGAGCATAACTAGCTGGGTTTCCCTACCACTTCAGTCCGAACTGAAGAAGTCTCTCTGATGAGAGATGAAAACATCTTTGAAGCCCTTATTTAATTGATTTAAGTCTAGTTGAATTGAACCCTTCCTTGGATGTTTGAAAACATCTTTCTATTTCAAAGGCAGTATACTATACTAGTTATGAAGAAAAAAAATGGATATCACCCCCTTAGAATATTGAATTGACATTTAAATTTCCCAAAATAACTTTCACTACCACCTCCATGTTCAGCAGACTATTATATTATCTTCTTGAAGTGTGTTAGAACACACGTTTCCGGTACAGACCCAGGATGGAGAATGTGGGTGGGGAAAGTGAATCATAACTGCATGAGAAATCGGATGTCTGTGGGTGAAATGGACTTCCCCTTCAGTGAGTAAAGGTTAATAACCAGGTGAGGCACCAGAGGGCTGTAACAGAAAAGGTTAAAAACTAGAATAAAAAGGAATTAAAAGAACAAATAAGTAACATATTCCAAACCCAGCAGTTTGGTGTGGTCGTCTTACTGTAGCCCTCTTTGCTGTAGGTGCCCTGCCCATCTCGGTCCCAGGAAGCTACCCTGAGGCTCGGCCCCCTCCCTCCTCGGGCCACATCAAGAGACCAATGAATGCCTTCATGGTGTGGGCCAAGGACGAGCGCAGGAGGATCCTGCAGGCCTTCCCGGACATGCACAACTCCTCCATCAGCAAGATCTTGGGTGAGCCAAGCACTGGGTATGGGTGGGGTTCACTCTGGGCCTCTATTCTGAGACGCTGCCTGGCACATGTGAGGGCAAGAATAGCCACCTGCTTTTCCCGCCAGACACACAAACAAACAAACACACACACACACACACACACACACACACACACATACAAACACATACTGGTCTGAATGCTTTTCCTTGGACCAAACATTTACATCCTATTCTATTGTGGAGAGCTTGTTGTTGGGAGCAACCACCCTTCACACGGACACACACAGACATGCAGACGTCCAGTCATGTAAACTTGATTAATAAGATGCTACTTAAAGTAGCTATTTGTAACTTTCAGTTTGTGTTATTTTTAGGTGCCACTTAGTGTTTTTACCACACCTGCTGTCGTAAGGTCTTTTCTTTACGGTGCTGTATTACCGAGTTAGCGTTACGGGGAGGTCGTATAGTTGTGATGAATGTTTTGCTCAGACAGAAAATCATTCATTTACAATAAGAGAAGACGTTACAGATGCATCGTTGCATTCCAAGGGTTGCATGTGGAAACTTATGCTGCATTCTATTATTCTCAACGAACCGACTCGGCCCTCAGACATGACGTCACTTCACACTTCAAGCGTTTTGGTATGTTTTGCGCGTCCGAGTTGGAGAAAAACATGGACGCCACCCATATATAACTATATCAGGTTAAAGTAAATTAGGTGCAAGCCAATCCTACAAGCTTCTAGCACTTACATTACATTTTTTGATTATGACTATTACCCCACCTTATCAAAACGCAGCCATTTTAACTTCTATAATTTTCACTTTATTTCATGTTTTAGTTTATCTTCTGTTAGCAACGCTAGCCATGTTTAGCAACACCTGTTTGAAACAAGTCTTCATTCAATATTGAACTCATAACAAGACCGATTCCCACAGGCAGTGATACGGACGCAGTAAGGTATCGCAGTAATACGAGTGATTGAAATCGTCATTTAAACAACCAAAGCGGTCCAAAAACAATGAAAACAATTCGTACTTATGAGCTCCAAATCCAACATGGCTGCCCCGTGCATCAACAGCAGAGAAAGCTGTAGTAACATACAGTTATTATCACTTCTGTCATATTGTGTCTCACTAAATCAGTCGTACACACAATTTGATATAAAACCATTCTTATAAAAAAGTTTTGTAGAAATTGTCTGTTTCTGTATGTACTATATTGCAGCAGATTTTATGAATGTGTGGAGTAATGTTCTTTAATTGTTTGGGCTAGGATTATATATATGGAACTGTTTCTTCCACTAAATGTTTTTCCTTTTTCTTTCCCTTTTTTCTTTTATTTTTTGTGCATAGTATTATCATGTACTCTTTTGGGGATATTGCATTTTAAAAAGGCCCTTTTTGTGATGCATAGGTTTGTTAATAACCTGTAAATGAGTCATGAGTGGAGCTTTGAGGCCTTTCAGACCTAATCAGACTGATTGAAGCCACATGGTGGGTCAGCTGAATGGAAGGCCTACATATATCCCTTCATCAAATGTGTTCACCATTTGCCTGAAGAAGACCCAGTAGGGTCGAAACATTGCCTTTATATTAAATATGGGAGTTTAAAGCAGCGTTGCGGACATTACATTTTTTCATTTTAGTATTTTTCATTTGTCCTGCACCTGCCAGAAGGTGGGATGTGCACACAATTACACAATTACTTTTATAAACAAAGAAATCTGTGACCCATCAGAATGTGTGCTGTGTAGTGCCGTCTACCTGCCGTAAATCATTTTGTGACTTTGTGGGAAAAATCTGACCTGGGCAAAGTAGGGCTGAACGATTTTTGAAAATAATCTAATTGCGATTTTTTTCCCAAATATTGCGATTTCGATTCGATTATTTTTTTAAGCTTTGTCTTCTGTATTATTCAACAAAGACAAACAATAAATCATTTTATAGTATGAACAACACACAATTACACACTAGACAGTTAAAAAAGTAAAATTATAGTATACACACACCACACACCACCACACCACACACACACACACACACACCACACCACACACCACACACACACAGTGTATACAGTGCACAGAGAGGAGCTGCCTCCAGCCCCTCCCCCTCGTGAAGTTGCGTGCTGCCGTGTGCACTTGTTCAGAGAGGCTATCGTTACGTTAGCATGTTGCTGGTGTTCTTGTTCAGAGAGGCTATCGTTACGTTAGCTAGTTGCTGGTGTTCTTGTTCAGAGAGGCTATCGTTACGTTAGCATGTTGCTGGTGTTCTTGCCGTGGGATTAACTGTACTAATAAAACTGTTGAAACACCGCGGCCACGCTGCTGTGAAAGCTCCCCGAACGTCATTTATCAGTCTGGTTGTTACCCCTCTCAGTGGCAGCTCCTCCACTCCATATCTTTATAACGGAGCTAACCGCTAACCAGAGCTAACCGCTAATCAGAGCTAATCGTTGCTAACCGAGCCTTCAGTTCTGCGTGTCTGTATCCATTAACTGCACGTATGGACTCGAACCAGAATAAAAACCCTTCATTTTATTAAAATGGCTGTAAAAGTTTTAAACTACAACTCAGAGTTGTTTGAATGACAGAAATCAGTTCAAGGTACGGCGTAGCGTTAGCGTGCTAGTTGATGCTTTCTCTGCGGAGTGCAGACTGATTTGCTCTCGCGAGTCATGTGACCAAATCGCAGCCTTTGCGATTAGGAAATCGCGTTTTAACATATCGCGATATTATCGCAAATGCAATTAATCGTTCAGCCCTAGGGCAAAGGCACTAATAAATAAAACTATAAAACTAACTATAAACTATATAAAAATCACGTTCTTTTCACTGTCTCGTTTGCTGTTACAGGTCATTTATGATCATCAGATGGAACATTACACAGTTTCAGAAACATTCAAAAGTTACGATATAGTTACTTTAAAGGCTCAGTTGGTTTGTTGAAGCTGTCCTTATCTGACAGTACACTAGTCGTATCGTTTGAAAAAATCACTTCCCCCTGCCTCCTCCTAGTATATACAGTGAGGAAAATAAGTATTTGAACACCCTGCTATTTTGCAAGTTCTCCCACTTAGAAATCATGGAGGGGTCTGAAATTGTCATCGTAGGTGCATGTCCACTGTGAGAGACATAATCTAAAAAAAAAAATCCAGAAATCACAATGTATGATTTTTTAACTATTTATTTGTATGATACAGCTGAAAATAAGTATTTGAACACCTGAGAAAATCAATGTTAATATTTGGTACAGTAGCCTTTGTTCGCAGTTACAGAGGTCAAACGTTTCCTGTAGTTTTTCACCAGGTTAACACACTGCAGGAGGGATTTTGGCCCACTCCTCCACACAGATCTTCTCTAGATCAGTCAGGTTTCTGGGCTGTCGCTGAGTGTTACGTCCTTAAGCTAGGGGTATCAGGACATAAACATAAAACCAGATGTAATTGGTATTTGAAAGGAAATTTATTTTGAATAGGGCAAATGACAACAAACAGTGCTCAAACAAAAAGGACAAGTGGGCCGATGGGTGCTGCGGAAAACAAAAACAGAATATAACAAAAGGAGATCTTCAAAAGGAAGACTATTTCTAAATCTAAATGAAAACGAAAGATTAAACAAAACACCTCTCTAACTTAAATACTTGGTTAAACACAAAACAGTACTCACAGCACCCCTGATCCTAGTGTGACTAAAACAACACAAATTGACTAAATGCAGGAAGGATATCAGTTTTTAGATCTTACTCCTGGCCCACGTCCTCACACTCTCAAACAGTTTCTCTACAAAGTCTGGTCTGGCAGCTGCCCTCAGCTGCAAACAATTAGGCTCTTTAAGCTGGAGGCAGAGTTGATTGACTCCTCTCGATTGGCCAGTCAGGTGGTGGCCTGCCACACCAATCAGCAGCTCCCTTCTCCAGGCACTGGGTGGGGCTTTCCTGGTCCATCCAATCAGCAGGACAGGATGGCACAGCCTGCTTTGCATCTCATATCATTCTTCATATACCACACACATGAGGGTGTTGCCGGCAGCTGTAACACTGAGAAACACGGAGTTTGAGCTCCCTCCAAAGATTCTCTATTGGGTTCAGGTCTGGAGACTGGCTAGGCCACGCCAGAACCTTGATATGCTTCTTACAGAGCCACTCCTTGGTTATCCTGGCTGTGTGCTTCGGGTCATTGTCATGTTGGAAGACCCAGCCTCGACCCATCTTCAATGCTCTAACTGAGGGAAGGAGGTTGTTCCCCAAAATCTCGCAATACATGGCCCCGGTCATCCTCTCCTTAATACAGTGCAGTCGCCCTGTCCCATGTGCAGAAAAACACCCCCAAAGCATGATGCTACCACCCCCATGCTTCACAGTAGGGATGGTGTTCTTGGGATGGTACTCATCATTCTTCTTCCTCCAAACACGGTTAGTGGAATTATGACCAAAAAGTTCTATTTTGGTCTCATCTGACCACATGACTTTCTCCCATGACTCCTCTGGATCATCCAAATGGTCATTGGCGAACTTAAGACGGGCCTTGACATGTGCTGGTTTAAGCAGGGGAACCTTCTGTGCCATGCATGATTTCAAATCATGACGTCTTAGTGTATTACCAACAGTAACCTTGGAAACGGTGGTCCCAGCTCTTTTCAGGTCATTGACCAGCTCCTCCCGTGTAGTTCTGGGCTGATTTCTCACCTTTCTTAGGATCATTGAGACCCCACGAGGTGAGATCTTGCATGGAGCCCCAGTCCGAGGGAGATTGACAGTCATGTTTAGCTTCTTCCATTTTCTAATGATTGCTCCGACAGTGGACCTTTTTTCACCAAGCTGCTTGGCAATTTCCCCGTAGCCCTTTCCAGCCTTGTGGAGGTGTACAATTTAGTCTCTAGTGTCTTTGGACAGCTCTTTGGTCTTGGCCATGTTAGTAGTTGGATTCTTACTGATTGTATGGGGTGGACAGGTGTCTTTATGCAGCTAAAGACCTCAAACAGGTGCATCTAATTTAGGATAATAAATGGAGTGGAGGTGGACATTTTAAAGGCAGACTAACAGGTCTTTGAGGGTCAGAATTCTAGCTGATAGACAGGTGTTCAAATACTTATTTGCAGCTGTATCATACAAAGAAATAGTTAAAAAATCATACATTGTGATTTCTGGATTTTTTTTTTTTAGATTATGTCTCTCACAGTGGACATGAACCTACGATGACAATTTCAGACCCCTCCATGATTTCTAAGTGGGAGAACTTGCAAAATAGCAGGGTGTTCAAATACTTATTTTCCTCACTGTAGAAAGTGTCAACGACAGCTAGTGAACTGCAATCAAACTGTAAAACTAGGCAGCGCTGATCAAATCCGAATTACAACCGCGGTTGCCAGAACACAGCCCAGTGGACCACCTGCGGCATCTCATGCTGCAGCAAAAGTAAAAGCCAACCCCGGATTCACTCTCATTTTGGAACAAGCTTTGTCCACTTGCCGTTTTGTCCTGCTATATTTGCGTTTGGCCCAGCATTTCCGTAGCTTTCTCTTGGATGCGTGCATGCATGGGCGCTACATACCTCGTGTCCAAAGGCTGACGCCCAAAAATGTCCCGAACACAGCAAAATAATAAAAAGATACAGGCAGAGGGCAGGGTCTCTGTGATTGAGAGTGATTACTTTTGAATGAGTCTATACATAGTTTTTCTTTTTTTTTTTTTGGGGGGGGGGGAGAAATCCTGCATAGTATACCAAACATTCCTAATAAGCTAACTCTAAGCTAAATAAACATCTAAAGCATGCTCTCTTCCCTACCTGACTAAACTTCTATGAATGAAGTCATCTCCATTGTGCATTAACTCTCTCCCTCATCCTCCTTGTGCCAATGTGTCTTTGTCTTTAGGCTCCAGGTGGAAGGGCATGTCCAACCAGGAGAAGCAGCCTTACTATGAAGAGCAAGCGAGGCTGAGCAGGCAGCATCTAGAGCGCTACCCTGACTACAAGTACAAACCTCGGCCCAAACGGACCTGCATCGTGGAGGGACGGAGGCTGAGGGTAGGCGAGTACAAGGCCATGATGAAGAACCGCCGGCAGGAGCAGAGAGCGACCTACACACATAGGTAGAAACCAAAGACCAACTTTGCGATAATGCGAGAGAGTTTGTCCCTGGCAGACAACACTAACACTTCGCTCTATTGACAAGAATTTTCTCTGCACCTCCAAACATTGTACTCAGCTCCTGCAGCTCTCAAAGCTCTTCTTTTATTCTTGAAGAAACAAACAAAAGTGGAGTATTGATACCGCAACTGTCTGTCCTCGACGATGAATAGCATCCCTCGCCATTATTCCCTCAAACTCCTCCAAATAGTTAAGCTGTAATAGTTGGAGGTTGGAACTGTTAACAGTGGTTGGTTTTTGAGTGTTTTTCTCTTTCAGTGATGTTTTTCTTTGCCTCACAAATATACTCACCACATCTTTTCTCGAGAAAAATGAGTGGTCAATATCAAAATTTGACAATGGCCTTAGATTTCATTTCTGATCACTTTATTCAAACCCGTTTTCTTCAGAGTTACTGGGATATTTTCAAGACCCAATCCCCTCAATGTTACTTGCTACAGAAACTCTGGACCATAGAAATAAAATGGATAGAAAGGCCATTGAACTGTTTCCCGTGGTAATTTGATTGGTACACAACAAAATGGCGATTGTTAGTTGTCATAGTGACAATACGTGTCAGTGTGGCCGTAAACCGTGTCACAGCTCGCTGGGATGAGAGCGCATATGGGAGAGCAGCACGACGCAGTTCGGGAGATGTTCTTGGAGTTGCAGGGAGTGAGGACAGACAGTTAGACCCAGCGACAACGGGTCAGTGGACCGCTAACGTTAGACCCAGCCCGCTGTTCAGCTCATTCTCTGTAACCGATGCAGCATGAAAGCACGGCGGAACCAGCAAGCCAGCTAGCCGGTGTTAGTTGGCTAACGTTAGCTTACTAACTGCGCCTTAACGTTACCACCTCGCCACATCGTTCACAGAAAACGAGCCGAATAAAGCTGTCACTCGTGGTGATAGCAGTGTGCTTTGTGTGGCTGAAGCATAAGTTAATTTGACTCATTTAGCGGCTGGCTCTCTGCCTCGTAACGTTACTACTCTGCTGCAGAACCTCAGTTCGGCGACTTGCCGGAAGTCTGCTTATTATCGGAAGTTTATACGTTAATAGCAATGGTACGCATGAAAATGGCTGCTGCTCTGAACATTCTGCTACGTTGATTTGAATGAAAATAGCCTTTCTATCCATTTTATTTCTATGCTCTGGATTCTCCCAGGTAGTGTAACGATCAAATAGATTTATGTTATGACCCCCAGTTTGAATTATTTGATAAAATCATGTTTTGTCCATCAGTTTGGCATGGCTGACGGGTGTAAACACTACAATACCCATGAGCCTCACAGAAAAAGCCAGTGGTGCGAATTCGAAACACTTTGTCGTTTTTTTTTTTAACAAAACCATAGTGCCATAGTTACTGAATTTATCCAAAATTGACCCAGAATCCCAAAGAAGATGATTTTAAGCGGCAGATTGTGTTGTGATCTTTTGCTTCCACCTGCTGTTAGTGGCGCATGTAACACAACTGTAAGCTCAGCCATTTGGACTGTTTCTGCTGAAATGCACCTTTAGAATCATATTCAAATATCCCCCTCAACCTTATATGTACCTTTGACATTTAACCACCAAGAACTAGATGTATTTTCTTCATCGTTTGTACTGATGATTCAACTGGGAGAGTCGCATGTCCATCCGAACCGCAGAAGTGCTTCACCCAACCTTGTTGACTTGGGCATACTGTACAGTACTGAAATGAATCAGGATATCATAATAAAGTCGCAATGGAAAACGTGTTTCCATTGCGGTTCTGAAGTCTATAGACAGGAAACGGAGATGACATTCATATGCTACTAATACTAATATCCCATTTTTACACCTAATGAAAACATAAAAGCATCAATACTATACAGTCATAGAAATAATAAAACACACATACATTCAGAAAGCACACCAAAGCCTATGTCCTGAAAAGGATCCTTCACTATACTGTACTAGCTGTATGTAAAACGTTTCAGAGGATGGGCAGATTTCATTTCATTTGGGATTTTATTCCACTCCTCCAGACATGTGTAAAGAAAAGTGCTTCTCCCTACTTTACGTTATAGTTTTATAGGTTGTTCCAGGTTGGATACACTAGCCCTCATATTCAGGCCACGAGAGTCCCAAACATACTCAAAAAATACCTGGTAAAATAATTTGGACATAGAACTTTGAAATTGAAATGGTTTGGGCTAATATGCGTTCTTGGACTGAGATTAAGGACAACCTTTCATTAGTTTATTCTGAGCTTTTTGAAGCTCATCTTTTGTTCTTCTAGTTATACCACTGTACTAGGTTATGCAAGTGTAATCTTAGTGGCATTGAACTAATGATGTAGCTAGTGTCCTCATGGTTTCCTTCTCAAGGAACTTGGATGTTCTTGCCAGATACTTTGTCTTTGAATGGGCCTTCCCAGTGACGAAAGAGAGCCATAGACGTACGGGTCATACACTGTTCCAGTTCACATCCCAGATAAGAATGGGATGTTTACTTCTGGAAACTCCCAACCAGAATCCCAGATGCTGTGTTAAAAAAAATGCATGCTACCAGGATCTAATAATGCTGGGGATACGCATGTAGTAGGAGCTGAAAGATATATTAAAAGATTTGTGCTGTAATGTGTAATGTTGTAATTTATTTACTAAAATGGATTTCATAAAATTGGTATTAAAAAGAAGTATCGTTCAGGAACTGGTATCGAAGTCAAGGTATCGGTATTGAAACATTTAGAACGATACCCAGCGCTATCCATGAATACTTAATAATACCCTAACCCTATCCATAAATACTTGTTAATAATCGGAGGACACAGTACTGGATTAACAGTTCAGAATAACCAGTGTGTACTATACATTGTCCTCATCACCTCCATCATATGAAAGGTAAATGTCTCTGAAAATCAGGCAGCTGATGTATCAATAGAAACAAATGAAGCTGATTCATCCTACAGTCTTATTGTACGCGTGTCACTTCCCGTCTTTTCAGTCAAACAGAACCCCAGCAGATCCACTACCCCCACAGCGAAGGCCAGTACCCAGGCGCCGCAGGCTCGGTCTCGGTGGCAACCATGCCCTTTCACCACGCGTTACTGGAGCACTACCTGCCGCAGGTCCCCCCCGCGCTGTGTCGAGCGGAGGGCCAGGCTATGCCTACTTCCCTGCCCAGAGAGCGAGAGAGGGAACGAGAGAGGGAGCGCCCTCCGTACAGCGAAGGAGAGGAAAGCGACGGGGGAGAGAGGAGTGAGGGGGAACTGGTGCTCCTGACAGACTGAAAGGGGAGTGGGAGAGGGGAAAAAAAGGAAAATGGAGGTGAGAGGGGAGGGTAGCTGAGGAGGGAGGGGGGATCTTTGAGGACGAACAGGGGAAACGGGAGGGATGGAGTTGTCTCCGAATGAGCAAATTGCCCCCTCTGTTAGGCAAAAGTGAAGAGATGTGGTGAGAAAACGTCATACTCACTCCCTTGTAAATTAGTTGTTTTCAGTGAAACCCTGCCACACGCACACGCACACACACACACACACACACACACACACACACACACACACACACACACACACATACACACACACACAAAGGCACGCTCTTATCTTAGTCATAGACATGTCATCAGCTGCTTTGTTTTAGCATAGAAGCCATGTTGAAGTTAAAATGTAGCCTATTATCGTTTTATGATGTGAAGAAAACAAGAGGCCCCTTATGCCTCTTGTTTTCTTCCCATGTTGACTTTTGGCAAACAAAATGCACCACAGAGATTACATTCATCGGAGGAAAGTTTAAAACCAGACCAGTTTAATAGAAGCCATGTTTTCACCTGTTGGACAGCTGCTCTCTCAGCTGTCCAATGTGAGTGTGTATGAGTGTGTCAGTACTGCCCTCTGCTGGGAAAGGCTGGTTATCACTAAATAAAAACACCCACAGGTGCTGTCTGCTAATCTTCCACAAACATTTTATTAGTGTTGAGAACACTGACACATATTGCAACACAGGCTGTGGCTAATACATTGCATGCAAACCATTTAGGTGGTGGCTCAGTCTGGATGGTGTGACACCTGGTATTTGGCAAGTTTTAACCCTCCAATTCAAATTTGATCTTGAAAGTATTAGAGAGGTAGAATAAGAGAGATCGAAGATGTATTTCAGCGATGTAGTATTGCACTTCCATAAAGATGGAGGGGCTGAGCTATCCTGATTTTTAGTTCTCCCCAGTACGGTTCAAGCTCCAAAAGCACTGGATCCTACTTTTCCCATAATGCAACTTCACACTGTGTTACATAAGACCCTTCCCTTCCTGGTAAATGCCCATGTTGTTATAAATGTCATACCCCCATTTTTTAACTCGGGATTTATTTTATAGATTTGTAGTCGCAAATCTCAACCAGAGATAACCCCTGATGAGTTCTGGGAGCGATCCAAGTAAAATCTAATGAATTCACTTAGAATCACATCACAGCAGCACTTTGGAACATTGTCCCCTTAAGATGATTCAAATCACTCTCACTGAAAACAACAACATGGCAGGTGTCAGTCATTGCTTCACGCACATTTAGTGGCTCGAAAGAGAATTAAGCAGAATTTAGTTTGTCACCATCGATGAAGTACATGTTCCAGTTAAGGCAAGGCAAGTGTATTTGTATAGCCCATTTCATTACACAGAGGTAATTTAAAGTGCTTCACATAATGCATTTAAAAAAAAGAGCCTAAAATCATTAAAATGCTAAGTAAAATGATAGAAACCCTTTAAGAGAAGGTAGAAATAGGTCACTGTAATGGTTTACAATCAGACGTTGAAGAAGTTGCATTCCAGATAATGTAGAGTACAATAAATACCAATCTGACCCTCCTCTTCCTCGCCGGCTGAGCTGTGCTATATATGTTGTATCTGTGTGTCTCTCAGTTCCCTCTCCATAGCATGGTGGGTTGACTTCAGCCTCACCTATTTTTTATACCTCTGTGTTTGCTTCTTTGAGTGTTAATTGATTGTTGTGTTGAGCACCTGCTATCTGTGATTTTTTTTTTGTTGCTGCTTTTGAGATGCTCCTGTGACAAAATATCCACATACTACACCTTAATAAATATATATATATATATATATATATATATATATTTAATCTTGAAAAACCTTTTAGGACTCGTCATTTTCTTGGTACTAGTGCTTTGGGCCTTGTTCCAAGATGTTGACATTCTGATTCTTGATTTTCCTGAAGCTGCACTGGAATTAGTTTCATATATGAAAGCTGAAAGTAAAAATTCAATACTTTAGCCATTTTTTTGCAATTGGCCTCATATATAGAATTAAGGTGAAGTTCCATCTGAATAGGCTTCTTATTTCATCTTTTATTTTCCTGGTCCACAGACCTCTAACAGAGAGGCAAAACACAAGCTGTGGTTCATTGGTAGGATGTTTAAAAAAAAGGTCCATTAATGGTTATGAGCTGTTGACAATGCTACCCAAAGTGAAAGAAATAGAAATAGAACCAAATGTTTTTAGGTCAACTTAATGAGAACGCAGAAACCAAAATGATCCATGAGTCCTTTGTACATTGTTGGCTATGGTGCTCCACACTAACAATGTAGCTTGCTGAGTGATATTATGCTCCACGTTAGCACTTAGCATGCACTATGTTCTTTGATAGTGTTCACTGATGGTTGAAGCTAACATATGTGGATTGTTTTAGAAGTAAGTCAAAAACTTGTGTTGTAAAGTCATACAAGCTTGTGTAAACTTACGAAAACACACTCAACTTTGCAAGTAGGACAGTGACCTTCCTTGTGGGAAATTTGAAATTCAGCACCTTAGTTCCAATAATGGTAAATGGTAAACTTGGTAAAATGATGCCACAGTTTAGCATATACCATCTTAAGTGACTGCATGTTCCAAAACTGATTGAATGAGTTAACCTACAAGTTTAAAAGCTGAGTATCTTAAATGATCTGTAGCTTAATGTTATAAATTGTTCCAGTTTAAACGTAATGCAAGACACAATAAGTGTTGATGACTGGCTAGCTAGGAGCTAATGCTTTACCGCTTTCCATTCCAGTGAAGGTGGTGTTGGAGTTGTGGAGACCGTGTGCATCCCAAAATCACTGCTCAGCAGATCAATAATGAGGTCACATCAAATAGACTAGTGCCAGAAATAGAGCTCTGTATGTTTAGCTTCAGCCTGTAGCATTTCTGAGCACATGGATAGTTTTGGTGTCTTTGTTCTCAAAACTCAATAAGCATATTGACCAATAGGAACATGTGACAAACAAAAACTTAGTGTACTTAAATAACACTGGGCTGAATCCCTGTTTAGCTAACTGCAAGGATGACAAATCAAAATGGCGGGAAAAGACACATTTCAGACCTCAGGGTTGGGGCTTATCCTAAACAATCAGGGTCAGGGCTGTGTAAAGATATCAGAGGAAAATGTTTATCTTATTTTAGTGGATACATGCTGAGTCGTTACCCCTGCTGATGTAAATATAGAAAGAGACTTTATTTTGTTTATAAGAGCCTGTGTAATTTAAAGGTGTACGTTTCTCTATGTTTTCAGAGTTTTGTGTTGTTGTTGTTTTATTCTTTCTTGAAAGACAATAAATTGGTTGTGCTAATTGTGGTTGATATGATTTTTGTTTTTAACATAAGTGTGTGTGTGTGTGTGTGTGTGTGTGTGTGTGTGTGTGTGTGTGTGTTTGAGACAGGGTTGTGTGAATCTCTCTCCTACAAGCCTGGGTTCAGTTATTTCAGCAATTACTTTGCTCCATAATTCAGGTCTTCCAGAGGTCGTTCCCATGGTAACACACACCACCTCAGCTCTTTTTGGCCCATTCCTACATTTACACAATATATCATATATCACAGGGTTGGGGCCACTGTCTGGTGCAACTTCCTCTTCTTGTTCTCGTAACCTTTAAACAACTCACTTTTATGCTACATAAGGCCCTAACTATTTCTATAAGCTTAACCTTCTGTGCATCAAGAGGTCACCCAGAGTACTTTTAACCATTTCTCTATTTGACTGCAGACAGCTCTTTTGCAACGAGCACATACACACATACTCTTAAAATATTCCTACAATCAGCACAACAGCGGATTCTTCCATGTTGTATTTTCTCCCATTAGCATCTAATGCAAACTGATCAATCACATTGGAAACGTCTTAGTAAATCAAAGTAAAGTAAATCAAAATGTGATGTGTTCACTTCACTCTTAACGCAATACTTTAAAAAGTGGATATCTTAACATGTCATGCACAGCTGTAACTAATAACACTTATTACAGCTGCACTTAACAGACATTCCAGGTTAGTAGGCTTTTTCCACAGCAGACATTTTGACTTGTGGTAGTAGGAAAAGCACAGGTGTTACTAACAGCACTAACAATGGCTCCATTCTATTCAAGTGTTCCAGTGACAGTGAGCCAGCATATACACGATATCACGAACCTGAAATAAAAGCAGCTTAAATGGAATACAGCCGTCATTAATTTCATTACTTAGACTTGTGCTTTTCCTACTGTGTGTGCGCAAACTAGGGATGCACTGATATTGGATATAGGGCCGATACCAGTCTCACATTGCCAGACCTATCTCCACAGCGCTGTGTCAGTGCTGTCAGTGGAGTATGGTCTGGCTACACCAGCTATCTATTCTGGGATAGGGGAAAAACTCTGGCTTGTTTGTATTTCTTTAAAGCAATCACGGCCGTCCTGGGAGGAGCTAAGCCCTGATAGCGGACACAGCAAGAGGGGAGACATCTGGCTGTGAGAGACGCGTCAGATGTCAGGCTTTATCCTACTAATGTCCATCCTGAGCAACACGGACTCAAATAGTTAGATCAGGTGTCTGTCAATGAAGCCCATCTATTCAATTCAATTCTTAATTATTCATTTCTTCAGTTGTAATGATAAATAACAATTCAGTACACTTATAAGCCTGATGTTGCCTTACACATAAAGAATGATCCCACTTCCACACAGTGAGGCATACAGCTTATCAATTAAAGACTGGTATCGGATCGGTACTTAGTATCGGGCGAAACAACAAGCCCAGGTATGGGTATCATTACATTCATGGCACAAACATCAGGTCAAATTTCAGAGTGTCCAATACTCTGGCTTACTTTCAAATACCTGCAAAACTAATGGCATTACCATTACTTTGTGTTTTGTGCTAATTGTTACTATACTATCACGCTACAATAAGAAGGTGAACACGGTAAATATTATACCTGCTTAACATCAGCATGTTAGCATTGTCCACCGTTAGCATTTGGATCAAAGCACTGCTGTTCAGTCTCACAGGGCAGCTAGCTGGGGCTGTAGACTCATTTGTCATTCACAACCTCACCAATCAGCTCACAGGTCCTTCAGTTTGGCATAAAAAGCTCTGTGAGGAAGGCAAATGGTGTATTTTTTACATTACATGTCATTTAGCTGACGCTTTTATCCAAAGCGACCTGAAGGTGCAAACTCTAGACAACAAGTAGTAAGTGCAAGCACATTAGCTTTAAATAGGCAGAACTACAAAGAGCCATATGGAAGTGCAGGTTCAAGAAATATATATATATATATATATATATATATGTATATATATATATGTATATATAGCTGTCCCTCCAGGATTTCGCAATGTCGCGATCGCGCCAATTCACGCGAATTCAACCAATCACTGTGAATTGCAATTTTGACCAATCACCGCAACTTTTCTGCACATTTGACCAATAACCTGAAGTTTCCCGCGACTTCAACCAATCACAGCAGTCCCACGTGCACTCTGAGAGCCAATGACCAATCGGGAGTGGTTGATCATTTCCTTGTTTTTGATATGAAGACGAGACGTGTGTGACTCATTTACCAACAAAACGTACAGCGAAAGACCGTGCAAAACATTTCAGACCATCCGATATATTATAACAGCAACGTAGACTTTAACGATTTAAAAGTTGCTGAAGCTGCTGCCGTTTCCATTCTTGCTGTTGGCTCTCTGCAGCGGGTGGGGATACTGCTCCGTCCCCCCCGCGACTGACGCTTGCACACACACAAACACACACACAGACACACACACAAACACACACACACGGTGGATGCAGGAGAAAAAGGAGATGAGACGATACGATGACCTAAATTGAGGACAGCTACGCTCGTTATTGTAAATGCAATGATAAGTTAAAGTCAGTATTATCAAACCGTATGAATGTGTGTCCCAGGTCAGGTTAGGGAAATAACTAACAATGTAAAGATCAACAAGCCACTGACACATATGTTCAAATTTGATTGATTCAATAAATTATTATTTTTTGTCTTAAATCCACCAGCCATTTTCATATTATACCAACATTTACAGCATCCTGAGCCTTTTTGGTTACTAGGAAATCTCAGCCCAGAGTAATTTTATTCTCCCCAAAACAAGTTTCCTTTTTATTTTTAAAGAACTATACAAAAAAAAAAAACGCAACTTCATTGCAACAAACATACAAAAGACATCGCAACTTTTATCTCAACTTTTTACAAAAGCTCCTGCGAAATCAGGCATTTTGGGCTGCAACAATCTCAAAAAAAGGCCACGAAATCCTAGAGGGACTGATATAGGTATATATATATATATATATATATATATATATATATATATATATATATGTTTTTTTTCATGTTTATCTGAGGTGTAGTCAGAAGAGATGTGTTTTTAGAAGATGTGTAGGTTTTCGGCCATCCTGATGTCAACAGGGAGCTCATTCCATCATTTAGGAGCCAGGACAGCAAACAGTCAGGATTTCGTCGAGTGATTAGTTCTCCCTCGCTGTGGGGGGGGCAGCAAGCAGGTTGGCTGATGCAGAGCAGAGTGGGCGGGGTTGGGGTGTAGGGTTTGACCATGTCCTGGATGTATGCTGGGGCTGATTTTCTAACGCATTCGTAACCTTCGATCCTACCCATGGATGAATCATTTTCATTTCGTCCTATTTAAAATGTATTGGGTTGTTTTATTTCTTGAATGGCAGCTAACTTGGTTTTGATTGGAGTCTATTAAATATAATAAGGTGATGGTGTAAGTGAATCAAAAAGGCAGATGAAGTCAGAGACATTGGGTGTTAGGAGTCATAACCAGTCTGTTCTGCGTGTTTGTGTGTGTGTGTGTGTGTGTGTGTGTGTGTGTGACCAGCCTTCTGGTCACACACACACACACATTAAAAGCCATTCATCATCTCATGATAGTAATAGTTATCCTGAATTGTCATAGCTTTTTCATTAATGTAATCAACATTAGACTGGCTCTCTTATTCTCTTGATATATTAGTTAGTGCATTGTTAGCTTCTACAACACCAACAGAGATGTTTGTAAGACTAAACATAGCCGCAAGTGTGTTGAAAAGGGTTTTAAAATCCTATTAATTTACCACCGCTTACCATACATGCTACTAAGGTAGATGGTTTTAACATTACACAGCATTGCCATGAAAAAAAACTCAACACTTTTTTATGTATTAAGCAGAGTGACAGAGTGAAGGCTTTGGTTTGAAATGTTCCCAAGTGTTGCATCACCTTAGCAGCAGAATGAGTGTGTGTGTGTGTGTGTGTGTGTGTGTGTGTGTGTGTTTTGGCAGGATGTCCCACAGCACAAGTGCTCTCCTTCCTTCCTCCTGTTAAGACCAACTCAGACACAGACAGGAGGGAACTGAGTGTCTATATATATCAGAAATCAGAATCAGATCAGAATCAGAAATACTTTAATAATCCCAGGGGGAAATTATTTTTGTTACCACTCCAGGTATACAAACAACATATACAAACAACATATATTATCCAGACTTTTAACATATATAATAAAAACAAATATACAGTAATAATAAATAAAATATGAAATGTACAATGTTATGTGCAAATAGTGCAATAAAAAGAGAAAATGATTGTCTATGTTGAGATGATTATAGTGCAATAAAAAGAGAAGTGAATTGTCTATATTTGAGATGAGATGATTACAGAGAGGGGGTGTGTGACTCTCTGAGGGAGGTGTTGTAGAGTTTAATGACCACAGACAGGAACGACTTCCTGTGGCGCTCTGTGGTGCATCTGGGTGAGAGGAGTCTTCTGCTGAAGGTGCTCCTCTGCTGGGCCAGTGTGTCGTAGAGAGGGTGTGAGACATTATCCAAGATGGACTGAAGCCTGGACAGCATCCTCCTCTCAGCCACGGTGGTCAGTGTGTCCAGCTCCTCCCCCACGACATCACCAGCCCTCCTGATCAGTTTGTTCAGTCTGTTGGTGTCAGCGACCTTCATCCCACTGCCCCAGCATGGGACAGCGAAGAAGATAGCACTGGCCACGACAGACTGATAGAACATCCTCAGCATCGTCCGGCAGATGTTAAAGGACCACAGCCTCCTCAGGAAAAAGAGTCGACTTTGGCCCTTTTTGTAGACAGCCTGGGCATGTCTAGTCCAGTCCAGTTTATTGTTTAAGTACACCCCCAGGTACTTGTACTCCTCAACAGTGTCCACAGGGATCCCCTGGATGGAAACAGGGGTCACAGGTGATTTCGCCCTCCTCAGATCCACTACGAGCTCCTTCGTTTTTGTCACATTGAGCTGCAGATGGTTCAGCTCACTCCAAGTGACAAAGTTGCCCACATACACATATATATATACATATATACACATATATATACATATATACACATATATATACATATATACATATATACACATATATATATATATATATATATATATACATATATACATGTACACACATATATATATGTATATACACACATATATACACATATATATACATATATACATATATACACATATATATACATATATACATATATACACATATATATATATATATATACATATATACATGTACACACATATATATATGTATATACACACATATATACACATATATATATACATATACATACATATATACACATATATATATACATACATATATACACATATATATATATACATACATACATATATACATACATATATACACATATATATACATATATACATATACACATATATACATATATATTATATATATAAAATATATGTATATAAAATATATATATATATAAAAAAATATATATAAACATATATATATATAAAAATATATATATATATATATATAAAAATATATATATAAAAATATATATCTAAAAAAATATATATATATATAAAAATATATATATATATAAAAATATATATATAAAAATATATATATATAAAAAAATATATATATATAAAATGTATATATATATATATAAATATATATATAAAAATATATATATATAAAAAAATATATATATTTTTATATATATATATATATATAAATATAAATAAATATATAAATATAAATAAATATATATATATAAATATATATATAAATAAATATATAAATATAAATAAATATATATATATAAATAAATATATAATATAATATATATATATAAATAAATATATATATATATATATATATATATATATAATATAATATATATATATAAATATATATATATATAATATATATATATATATATAATATAATATAATATATATATATATATATATATATAATATAATATATAATATACAGTGAGGAAAATAAGTATTTGAACACCCTGCTATTTTGCAAGTTCTCCCACTTAGAAATCATGGAGGGGTCTGAAATTGTCATCGTAGGTGCATGTCCACTGTGAGAGACATAATCTAAAAAAAAAAATCCAGAAATCACAATATATGATTTTTTTTTATATATATATATATTGACTATTTATTTGTATGATACAGCTGCAAATAAGTATTTGAACGCCTGAGAAAATCAATGTTAATATTTGGTACAGTAGCCTTTGTGTGCAATTACAAAGGTCAAACGTTTCCTGTAGTTTTTCACCAGGTTTGCACACACTGCAGGAGGGATTTTGGCCCACTCCTCCACACAGATCTTCTCTAGATCAGTCAGGTTTCTGGGCTGTCGCTGAGAAACACGGAGTTTGAGCTCCCTCCAAAGATTCTCTATTGGGTTCAGGTCTGGAGACTGGCTAGGCCACGCCAGAACCTTGATATGCTTCTTCCAGAGCCACTCCTTGGTTATCCTGGCTGTGTGCTTCGGGTCATTGTCATGTTGGAAGACCCAGCCTCGACCCATCTTCAATGCTCTAACTGAGGGAAGGAGGTTGTTCCCCAAAATCTCGCAATACATGGCCCCGGTCATCCTCTCCTTAATACAGTGCAGTCGCCCTGTCCCATGTGCAGAAAAACACCCCCAAAGCATGATGCTACCACCCCCATGCTTCACAGTAGGGATGGTGTTCTTGGGATGGTACTCATCATTCTTCTTCCTCCAAACACGGTTAGTGGAATTATGACCAAAAAGTTCTATTTTGGTCTCATCTGACCACATGACTTTCTCCCATGACTCCTCTGGATCATCCAAATGGTCATTGGCGAACTTAAGACGGGCCTTGACATGTGCTGGTTTAAGCAGGGGAACCTTCCGTGCCATGCATGATTTCAAACCATGACGTCTTAGTGTATTACCAACAGTAACCTTGGAAACGGTGGTCCCAGCTCTTTTCAGGTCATTGACCAGCTCCTCCCGTGTAGTTCTGGGCTGATTTCTCACCTTTCTTAGGATCATTGAGACCCCACGAGGTGAGATCTTGCATGGAGCCCCAGTCCGAGGGAGATTGACAGTCATGTTTAGCTTCTTCCATTTTCTAATGATTGCTCCAACAGTGGACCTTTTTTCACCAAGCTGCTTGGCAATTTCCCCGTAGCCCTTTCCAGCCTTGTGGAGGTGTACAATTTAGTCTCTAGTGTCTTTGGACAGCTCTTTGGTCTTGGCCATGTTAGTAGTTGGATTCTTACTGATTGTATGGGGTGGACAGGTGTCTTTATGCAGCTAAAGACACCTGAAAAAGGTGCATCTAATTTAGGATAATAAATGGAGTGGAGGTGGACATTTTAAAAGGCAGACTAACAGGTCTTTGAGGGTCAGAATTCTAGCTGATAGACAGGTGTTCAAATACTTATTTGCAGCTGTATCATACAAATAAATAGTTAAAAAATCATATATTGTGATTTCTGGATTTTTTTTTTTAGATGTCTCTCACAGTGGACATGAACCTATGATGACAATTTCAGACCCTCCATGATTTCTAAGTGGGAGAACTTGCAAAATAGCAGGGTGTTCAAATACTTATTTTCCTCACTGTATATATATATAATATAATATATATATATAAATATATAATATAATATATATATAATAAATATATATATAAATATATATATATATAAATATATATATAATATATGTATATATATATTATATATATAAATATATATATATATATATAAATATATATAATATATATATAAATATATATATATATAAATAAATATATATATATATAATATATATAAATATATATATAAATAAATATATAATATATATATAAATATATATATATAAATAAATATATATATATATAGATATATAAATATAGCTATATAAATAAATAAATAAATATATATATATATATATATATATATATATATATATATATATATATATATATAAATATATATATAAATATATAAATATAAATATATATAAATATCATCATCATCATCATCTTCTTCCGCTTATCCGGTAACGGGTCGCGGGGGTAGCAGCTCCAGCAGGGGACCCCAAACTTCCCTTTCCCGAGCCACATTAACCAGCTCCGACTGGGGGATCCCGAGGCGTTCCAAGGCCAGGTTGGAGATATAATCCCTCCACCTAGTCCTGGGTCTTCCCCGAGGCCTCCTCCCAGCTGGACGTGCCTGGAAAACCTCCCTAGGGAGGCGCCCAGGGGGCATCCTTACCAGATGCCCGAACCACCTCAACTGGCTCCTTTCGACGCGAAGGAGCAGCGGCTCTACTCCGAGCTCCTCACGGATGACTGAGCTTCTCACCCTATCTCTAAGGGAGACGCCAGCCACCCTCCTGAGGAAACCCATTTCGGCCGCTTGTACCCTGGATCTCGAGGCGACCCTCTCGTCCACCGGGGTAAACTCCAACGTAGCGGCGCTCAGCCGGGGGCTTGTGAGTATCCCCACACCCGCCCGGCGCCTCACACCCTGGGCAACTCCGGAGAAGAAAAGAGTCCAACCCCTATCCAGGAGTATGGTTCCAGAACCGAGACTGTGCGTAGAGGTAAGCCCCACCAGATCCAACTGGTAGCGCTCCACCTCCCGCACAAGTTCCGGTTCCTTCCCCCACAGAGAGGTGACGTTCCACGTCCCCAGAGCCAGCGTCTGCTGCCCGGGTCTGGTCCGTCGAGGCCCCTGACCTTCACTGCCACCCATGTGGCAGCGCACCCGACCCCAGCGGTTCCTCCCACAGGTGGTGGGCCCATGGGTTGGAGAGAGAGGTGCCACGTAGCTTTTTCGTGCTGTGCCCGGCCGGGCTCCGTGGCAAACCCGGCCACCAGGCGCTCGCTGACGGGCCCTCCATCTGGGCCTGGCTCCAGACGGGGGCCCCGGGCTTCCTCCGGGCAGGGTCACATCATCTCTACCTCGTTTTTTCATAGGGTTTTTGATATATATATATATATATATATATATATATATATATATATATATATATATATATATAATATTATATATATATAAATATATATATATAAATATATATATAATATTATATAATATATATATATATAATATTATATAATATATATATATATAATATTATATAATATATATATATAATATTATATAATATATATATATATATAATATATATATATATAATATTATATAATATATATATATATAATATTATATAATATATATATATATAATATTATATAATATATATATATATAATATTATATAATATATATATATATAATATTATATAATATATATATATATATATATATATATATATATATATATATATATCTCATATGTTGGAGGTTTAATGGAGAGCAAGAACTTTGAGAGCAGACCAATCAAAGGCACACACATTTGTATTAATTATTTTATACGTTTTAATGGAAATGTTTACTGACAACTGTTAAATAATTCCTCTTGCCATTCCTACAGAGGTGTAAAGGATCACTGTACAGGAAGCTTTTCACAGTATTTCTTACAGTATTTACATCCTCCATCTCAGCTGGACTCAGTATCTCCTTTAGCAGTGGATAAGTACATTTACAAAGTCACATCTGCAAGCTAAACGCTAGGTCCCTTTACACAGTGCTCAAAGCATTTACAAAAAGTAAATTTAGCATACAAAGGAAAAAATATTCAGTTATCTGTACAGTGTTTTTTAAAATTAAGTTAGTACATTCACACAGAAATAGTGACTCTGAAATGAACTTCAATGCAAAGCTAACCATTTTGGAATGATTAGAAAACGACAAAAAGAAAAGGTGTGAAATGCAATGTTAGATTCACTCAGTAAATAAAAACTGCTATAAAACACCATATAAGGCCGAACACAAAGAGTGAAATCAGCTTGGAACAGGAAATTCAGACTCATCTGGGATACTGGAGGTTGCCCCAAGAACAGATCAAATGTGCTGGTCTTTAAACAGGGACCATATTCAAGAACTACTTGTCGTTTGGCTTATGTTCACCTTACCAAGTGTGTAATGTCATGAGACAATTATCAACAAAGTCATCTTTAACTTAATTCTAGTTAATTTCCCCCTGGGATTATTAAAGTATTTCTGATTCTGATGTAAGCATTTATACGTCTCATTGTTTTCTTATTATGGTCTGTAGAGCCACAACACAAATGTCCAACTTGATTGTAAGTGCAGTCAACAGTGCAAAATGTCTTGCTAAAGTTTAGGTAAACAGAGATCGGTGAGAGAGATCTATCGTAGGTCTAATTTGCTCACTTGCGTTGTCACATATACAACGGAAGCATTTGTAGATTAAGTAAAAACATTTTTAACGTCATGAGAAATAATTCATAACTTAAGATTTAGTTCGACAAAACAATCCTAACCCGGTTTCTAGCTTTTTCTGAACAACAGATGTCAGACCATGTGATGCACTTGAAAGCTCCTGAAAAAGCAAGTAAGTGAACCTTGAGTTGAAATTGTTTTGTTAAATCAATTACTTAGATCTAGTTGATGTCCAGTGCTAGTTAGTGTTATTTACCGATAAACTTAAAGAAACACTTTACCCCCAAATCCAAAAAAAAAAATGACTGCGCTGAAGGAAGCGTACTGAGGAACGAGAGGCTCGTGCTCATGACTGGCGAGATATTAACTTTAATGACGTCCTTTTCGGCTGAGCTGTAATGTTAGCTAGCTCAGATGAGCTAGCAGTATCGGTTAGCTACAGCTACAGCTCAGCCGAGGAGGACAAGCCTCTCGTCCACGAGCACGCTTCCTTCTGTGCGGGATACGGTTGGCGGGTGTAGTTCGGTAGAAAGAAACTAGTTCCTACATGAAACTGCTCACAACCAGGACTGTGGATTATCTTGAGTGACCAGGTCATGAATTCTGGAAAGAGACATTGCTGTTGAGTTATGCAAATGTACTTTTTGGTGCTTTAAGCACAACAAGCCGAGTGCCACCTAGTTCCATCGTATTGTAGAGAAGGCAGACATCTCTACGGCCGATATCTCCACCACTGAACTCACACCAACACAATCTACAGTAGACTGATAAATAGCACTACAGGTAAGAGGACAAACATGTATTTTTGATTTTGGGGTGAACTGTCCCTTTAACAACTCCGAGATGATTTTGATGCTGAATTTTTTGATGCCATACATCACAGTGGGTAAAACGACCAACGGGCCAGACGAATCAAAGTTTTTCAGGACAACCACAATCGGCCTTCAACCCAACATTTAGCTCTAGCCTTTAACCTAAATTTCTCTTCCAAAATCCCAAACTGTGTCAACCAATGGCTTCCATCAGGGTCAGTGTGCTCTATAAAGTGAATAGAGAAATTCATTCAGTGCAAATGCCCTTTTTATCCAGGCTGAAGTCCTACCAGGGTATTAGGATTGTGCACTCAAGCAGCAAGCTCACTAATTTGGCCATTATCTGCAAATCTACTAACCAGATTACTCCACTGTAAGTCCCCTAAAACAAGGGCCTCTGGATTATCCTCAAACGAAAAATGCACTTGGAGTGATTTGAGCTTTTTCAAGACAATTTCGCAGGTAACTTTTTTTCTCCCAAACGTGTGCCATCAAAAGAATCTTTATTATATAAATATCATTGAGTAACGCTCAAAACACTTTTTCGCCTCACAGCCCTAAAATGAGTTATAATTCACATTCAGAAGGTTCTGATCATCATGTCTAAGAAATAAAGAACCACTAACACATTTCAAATTTAAATGGGATCCCTCTGAAAACACATTCTCGGGTTAACTGTCCTAACTGAAAAACCATCGACATCAATTAGTGTCTCTTCTGCTGTTTTGAAGGGACGCTGCTCACTTGGTAAATTATTAACGGTTATTTATTTAAATTAATTAATCAGTTACATGAAACCTGCAGTGGAGGACAAAGGTCAGGGCTCAGTGTCTCCCCCTGCTGGGCCGTTGAGGGGCTGGATATCCTGTGTGGGTGAGAGAGAGGACATGTCCCTTTTCTGGAGCCCAGCATGAATAAACAGCTTCAGAAGAAGATCTAAAGCTCAGATTCATTCATTGGTGTGCTGCGTTGATCAGTCCAGTGTAACCAAATCAGTGATGGGGAGGAGGTGTGGATCCTGTGCTTAAGTTCATTACGAGGCCAGTGCCTGTTTGCCAAGAGACTGGTCCGTGTCAAGGTATCTGCAGGTTTCAAAAAGCCAAAGATCAGCTTACTAAAAACAGTTGTATAATATCATTCAAGTAGAGCTGAACTGACTAGTCGATTAATCAAATAATCTGCATACTTTGTCAAGCAATAACTGTGAGAAAATGTGTTGATTAGCAGGTTTTCTTTGTCATAATCATTGTAAACTAAACATTAATGGGTTTTGGACTGTTGGTCGAACAATACACACAAAAAGATATTTGAAGGGGTTATTTTGGGCTCTGGGAAGTTACGATGAGCATTTTTCACCATTTTCTACCGATTAAACAATTAATTGAAAAGAAATAATCTGCAAATGACTTGAGAATGAAAAGAATCACTAGTTGCAGCCTTGGACAAAAGTTTCCCCAGATATAACTTAATAAAATGTGGCTCCAAATCTGGCATGTGAATGGATTCCAGTGTGGGGCTGAGAGCAGTGTCTGAATTCAGATGGCCCGTGGAACAGGTGCTACTGCCTCAACCTCAACAGATAAAGCCAGATATGAAACCGAACCATGGTGGGAGCAGGTCAAAGATAGTAATGTGAGGAGGGAGCAGACACAGGAGGGCATAAAAGAGGGGAGGATGGGGGGGTTGACAGTGGGGGTGACGGAGGTTGTGTTTTTCCAAGAGGTCCGGAAAGTTTAAATGGAAAGTTTAACGGAGCGATTCGCTGTAACCATAAAAGTCAAGAAGGTGGAAAACCTTCTTGACTTGAGGGTAGAAATGCACACAGAGTTTAGCGTGGCGTTTCCACAGGAGCCCTCACCCAACATCCACCTCCCCTCCCGCCTCATATCACTTCCCAATTCAACACAAAGCAACGCTCACTAAAGCAACAAAAACTGAGGAGTTGTTTCACCTGAGATGTTAATGTCTTCACATACATGAATAAATAAATGCACATTTAGCTACTCTCTATCACTGATTGCTATAACACAATAGTGATGCAACCTTCAGCCAGTGTATGGAAAGCTTTTCCATTTGCTGTTCCACACACTCAGTGTCTGGAAGGTCCTTTCAGGGGAAAAGTCCACTTTGTTTTACACGTCTAGCAGCAGCAGCAGCAGCAGCAGCAGTTTGCTTGGAATAACTGACAGAAGCTCAAACTGCAACAACAGAAAAAAATCTGCAAAATCAGAGGAAGTATGAACCGCCCACAGTGTTTGATGCAGTGTTGATCTCTGGGAAGTGCAGTGCAGAAATACTGCAGCTACGAGCACTTAGCATCAAAGATGGAGGAAAGAAAAAGGAAAGAGCGCACAAATCAACTTAAGTGTTAAAATATCTGCAGAGAGGAGGAGGAGGTATGGTATCACCACACACACCACATGTAAAATCTGAGGAATCACAGGTGAAATGCCTCTGTAGTCAGTTTCTAAGCACTGAGAGTGGGACAAACTGTCAATCTGTCAATGTCAGCATCAAACCCTCAACAGTCTCGCCCTCTTTGGAACTTCATTTCCAGCGTTGTGGAACATTTTGGCGCCAGAGTGACAGACATTAAAGCAGGTGTCAAGTCTGTGATCTCTACCCCAAAATGTAGGCTACTGTGCTCACTACGCCTTGTTCAGTTGCCCAAAGAGGGAAAGAAACACGTTGGGTTTTTAATCGAGATAAATTAAGAACACAAATATACACGAGCATAAACTCACACACACATAACCCATGGAAGTTTCATCATTCTTGAGCTAGAGTTGTGATGAAAGAGTAAGACCAAGCAGTGGTCCATCAACAGCTGGCTCACAGAGAAGAGTTCCCACCCTACAGGACGTCGCAGCATAAAACCTGTTACACCCTCCCTCCCTCCGGTCTTCTCTCCGCAGTCTGTCCTCCTCTCATTCTGGGATCTGCAGGGCCATAACGCCAGGTTTGGTCTTGAAGTACTGGTTGAAACGTAGCACAGCGTACCTGCAAGAAAGAAGAGCAAAAGGTGGTGATGGCACAGAAGGAGGAATCCAGCCTCAAGTTTGAATTCTCCTCACCTTTTGTGTAAGGGAATATCAACTAGAATGATACTGCAGCTATTGTGCAGGTTTCCTTTCCACTTTTTAAAAGAGGACAAAAATATGGCAACTGTATCGCTCACAAATGTTGATACAAAACATATTCTTCCTTTGGGTAAAATACCTTTGGTGATGTATTTGTCCCTGTGTAGCTGTTGAACTAAAGTGAACTCACCCACACAGACACTGCACCAATCAAATTTAAGTACCGACATTGCTGGTCACAACCAAAAATGATCGCCCTGTGGAGAACACTAATGTAGCGGCACTATTCTGGCAGTAAAATAAATAAACTTTTATATGACGAAAGTCAAGTATTTTGTGTTATACTTGGCATACTCCGGTAATGTTAGCGAACTAGCACACTAGCAAATGAGCCGAATGAACAAAAACACACTGCAGCACTTTCCAAAAACAGCCAACTTTGGTTGGGTGAAGCAACGACCTATCTACGGTCGGTTTCATTTCAAAGACCTGCGTCCCCTCAGCGGTCTGGATGGCAATACGTTTCACCGGTGCTGATGTTGCAGCAGGGAGGCTTTTCTCCACCGCTGGACAGGTAACCTTAGTAACAGCACAGCAGAGCACTCATTCACTTCAAACCAACTTCTGTTAACGGGCAAAGTAGGATCGATAGTCACTCTTGCACTGCCTTTCTCTCAGTGAGGCGGAAGCGATTGGGTTGCCCTTCTGAGGTCGACCCCCATCTCTGTGAACCACTAGGGGAGGCAGACCTGCTGTTGGCTGTGTTGCAGGTGTGTGAGCAGGAAGTGTGAAGTGGTATGGATGCTCACAAAAGAAATGAGACTTGGCTTTTAGGGGTTTTGGTTTCAGTCTTTCATAATGCTCCGTTTAACCCACACAGACCGATTCCTTTCAGACACACAGTCCGAACCATCACTTAGGTAATATCCTACATTGGGGGGGGGGGTCACCACACGCTGCACTAAATCTTTCACACACACACTCATTTTTTAATTTTTTTTTAAAATTTATTTAACCAGGTAGGCCGTTGAGAACAGGTTCTCATTTGCAACGGCGACCTGGCCAAGAAAAGCCTAAGTGTGGAGGACAACATACAGTTTCACATTCAATAAAATACAGGAATATAGAATACAATAGGCTACATAAAGGCTACATAAAGTGCAGATTAAGTAGCCATTACAAAGCTGGTGCAAAGTGTGGTGTAAGTAAGTCGATGGATATGCGAAAGTGATATGGTAATAACAACACAATATACATGAATAGACAGTCTATATCACTGCTCAATGTAGTAAAGATACAGCTCAGATACTCATACAGCGACTTACCCGAGGAAGTCAAAGTCAATGGAGGAGTATTTGGCCTGGATGAGTGCCCAGA
The DNA here is from genome assembly GCF_008315115.2 of Sander lucioperca. Taxonomy (NCBI): domain Eukaryota; kingdom Metazoa; phylum Chordata; class Actinopteri; order Perciformes; family Percidae; genus Sander; species Sander lucioperca. The sequence continues at coordinate 26,779,937 of NC_050178.1, forward strand.
AGCCCCAAAAGAAGTGAGAAGCCTTGAGAGAGACAAATCAGATATCAGGTGAAGTCAAGTAATGTGAGATACTGCGGGTGTTTGTGTGTAAGAGACAGTGTGTGTTTTTGCCGACATATTCCTCCTCACCAGAGCAAACTTGTTGACCTGTACATAGAGCGTCTCCAGCTCCCGCGGGCTGACCTCCTCTGTTTTCATGGTGAAGAGTTTGTATGCCTGCAGGTACTCTTTGAGCCAGTCCATCTGCATCTCCCGACTGGGGTACAGCCCGTAGTCCAGCTCCGCCATTCCTGACCACACACACAGGGACACACAGTTACATAATAAGCCAGGCTCTATGGATAGAACATTAAAGGTCCCATATTAAGCTCACTTTCAAGATCATACTTGTATTTTGGGTATCTACTTGAACATGTTTACATGCCTTAAATGTTCAAAACATATTTTTCTCATTTTGTCTGTCAAAATGTTCCTCTATTCACCGTCTGTCTGAAATGCCCCATTTAGCGCCTGTCTCTTTAAGACAAAGCCTAGTCTGCTCTGATTGGTCAGCGTTTCCAGCTCTTCTGCATCTGTGCTCTCATAGTGTCTGTACCATCATTGCAGCCAGGGAATGACCGTAACGGCACTTTCTACCTATTTATAGTAAGTATATATATATATATATATATATATATATAAAAAAAAATAATACCTGCAAACTCAGAAGAGCTGAAAAAGGTGAAACAACAGTCGGCGACATTAAAGAACGGCTTGTGTATTGCTAAGGCCACAGGGTCAAATTTAATGATTTATTAAAAATGGAATAACAATAACTTATAACAATAACTTATTTCACCAGTAAATTCCTGTTAAACAACAAAAACAACCACTGGAGGGGAAAAGGGTATTTTACAATAACTTTGAATGCAGCACGAGGCTGGCGAGGCGAATTTCAAGTGAAAGCAACATCTGTGTTTTTCAGACAACGGCAGCTACAGACTGTTGGATCCTCTCCAGTGAAATACAGACACTTTACACTATTTAGATGTCAGCATTTTAACCGGGTTTACTCCAGCTGCTAGCTAACGGTAGACTAACATTAGCTGCTGTCAGGTGTAGTGTTGAATAGCTAACGGTAAGCTAACGTTAGCTGCTGTCAGGTGTAGTGTTGACTAGCTAACAGTGGGCTAACGTTAGCTGCTGTCAGGTGTAGTGTTGAATAGCTAACGGTAGGCTAACGTTAGCTGCTGTCAGGTGTAGTGTTGACTAGCTAACAGTAGGCTAACGTTAGCTGCTGTCAGGTGTAGTGTTGAATAGCTAACAGTAGGCAAACTTTAGCTGCTGTCAGGTGTAGTGTTGACTAGCTAACAGTAGGCTAACGTTAGCTGCTGTCAGGTGTAGTGTTGACTAGCTAACAGTAGGCTAATGTTAGCTGCTGTCAGGTGTAGTGTTGACTAGCTAACAGTAGGCTAATGTTAGCTGCTGTCAGGTGTAGTGTTGACTAGCTAACAGTAGGCTAACGTTAGCTGCTGTCAGGTGTAGTGTTGACTAGCTAACAGTAGGCTAATGTTAGCTGCTGTCAGGTGTAGTGTTGACTAGCTAACAGTAGGCTAATGTTAGCTGCTGTCAGGTGTAGTGTTGACTAGCTAACAGTAGGCTAATGTTAGCTGCTGTCAGGTGTAGTGTTGACTAGCTAACAGTAGGCTAACGTTAGCTGCTGTCAGGTGTAGTGTTGACTAGCTAACAGTAGGCTAATGTTAGCTGCTGTCAGGTGTAGTGTTGACTAGCTAACAGTAGGCTAATGTTAGCTGCTGTCAGGTGTAGTGTTGACTAGCTAACAGTAGGCTAATGTTAGCTGCTGTCAGGTGTGGTGTTGACTAGCGTCCCGTGCGGCGATGTTTCAGTTCCCTCCAACGTCCGTTTCCGGAGCATCAGAGAGAAGCGCAGGCATTTAAGTGGCACCCAAATAAGGCACCGAAATCCGCGTTGCTATTCAGTCCGGTAGAGAACGGTTGTTAAGGCACCGGTGCCGTATTAGCACCAGGTCTCGGAAAAAATAAAGTAAAGAAAGAAAAGAAAACAAAGGGTACTAAACAACAGTTGGTGACATTAAAGAACAGCTTGTTTATTGCTAAGGCCATATGGTCAAAATTAAATGATTTAATAATAACGTATACTTATTTCACTAGTAAATTGCTGTTGAACGACAAAAACAACCACCAGATGGGAAAAGGACATTTACAATAACTTCAAATGCACCACAAGGCTGTAGTTTACCAGTTTTATTGAACGCACCGTCCGTGTTGTTTTTCCGATGGCTAAAATACAGTCAAACTTTACACCGTTTCCAGCTACTATCTAGCGGTAGGCTAACGTTAGCTGTAGGCTAACGTTAGCTGCTGTTGAGTATAGTGTTAACTAGCTAGCGGTAGGCTAACGTTAGCTGCTGTTGAGTATAGTGTTAACTAGCTAGCGGTAGGCTAACGTTAGCTGCTGTCGAGTATAGTGTTAACTAGCTAGCGGTAGGCTAACGTTAGCTGCTGTCGAGTATAGTGTTAACTAGCTAGCGGTAGGCTAACGTTAGCTGCTGTCGAGTATAGTGTTAACTAGCTAGCGGTAGGCTAACGTTAGCTGCTGTTGAGTATAGCGTTAACTAGCGTCCCGTGCAGCGGTGTTTGTGTTTCCTGTATCGTCTGTTTCAGAGCATCAGAGAGAAGAGCAGACATATCAGTGGCACCAGATTTCGGTAGCCAGGGTTGGCAGGAAGAAGATTTTTACAAGTAAATGTTCCAGTTAATGATCCAGGCAGCACATTCTCGTCTCCCTCCTTCATTTTACAGTCGAATCGTGGCTAGAACGGCTCCGGGTCAAACCTCAATATGGAATGGATTAATCTGAGAATGTGCTGCCTGGATCATTGATTGGAACATTTACTTGTAAAAATCTTCTTCCTGCCAACCACTGATATGTCTGCTCTCTCTCTGATGCTCTGAAGACAATCCAGACAACACAAGCAACGCTGCACGTGACGCTAGTTAATACTGTACTCAACAGCAGCTAACGTTAGCCTACCGCTAGCTAGTTAACACTATACTCGACAGCAGCTAACGTTAGCCTACCGCTAGCTAGTAGCTGGATTAAACACGGTTACAATGCTGACAGCTAACGCTGAACGGTGTAAAGTTTGACTGTATTTTAGCCGTCGGAAAAACAACACAGACGGTGCGTTCAATGAAACTGGTAAACTACAGCTTCGTGGTGCATTTGAAGTTATTGTAAATGTCCTTGGTGGTTGTTTTTGTCGTTCAACAGCAATTTACTAGTGAAATAAGTTATTGTTATACATTATTATTAAACCATTTAATTTTGACCATATGGCCTTAGCAATAAACAAACCGTTCTTTAATGTCACCAACTGTTGTTTAGTACCCTTTGTTTTCTTTTCTTACTTTCTTAAAAAGTATCGGTTCAGGCACAGTTAATTATGTATGCGATTAATTAATCACAGAGTCTGTAATTAATTAGATTAATTTTTTTAATCGATTGACAGTCCTAATATATATATATATATATATATATATATATATATAACATTTTAAAAAAAGACATAGAAATTGGACTTTTTACGACATGGGACCTTTAGCTCTAACACAAATCACACCGTGGTTTGACAAACCTGCAAATTCATTGAAGTGGTTGCCGATGTCGAAGGCCTGGTAGTTGTAGCTGGAGTATTCATAGTCTATAAAGCGAACATGACCTGAGAGACAACAAGAGGACACAGAAAATGTAAAGTGTATAATGGTGGGTGTCTGCTCAAAACATTTAGGCTGTGGCAGAGTATGACTGGCACCATTTAGGTAAAAGGTACAGCCACGGTAATATTTGCACACACAAAAAACAGCTGCAAAAAAATAAAAATAAATAAATATCACAAAAGAAAACAAAACATTCTGCGATCAATCATTTGATCCACTTCCTGCTGTGCAACACATTTATTACTCTATTACGCATGAAGCTGAAAGTAGGAGGGAGTCAGTGTTTGGAAGTTACACAGTGAATCTCTGGTTCCGTGGGAAACCCAGACGTGCCTACCCTCTTTGCTGTTGTGGATGATGTTCTTGCAGAGCAGGTCATTGTGGCAGAGCACCACAGGGGAGCCCAGAGTGGAGAGATGCTCCTTCATCCACACCATCTCCTGCTCCAGCACCGCCTTGCTGGGAACTTCCTGCTGGATTCTGGACAGGGCGCACAGAGACAGCGAGAGAGATTGAGAGACAGCAAGAGAGATTGAGAGACAGACAGACAGACACTTTCCACAGGTTCTTCTTTTAGACTGTTGTGACAACTATGTAAACACAAGTGTCCGCAAAGACAACACTGGGCCCACGGACATGGTTATGGGAAGTGCCAGAAATAGTTTTACTAGTTGTTACTGGCCTAAACATGCAGCTTTTCCTTGATTTGGGATCATCACAAAGTGGACGAAAGTCTGAAGTTAAAACAACTGAGACCAACATGCACAAACAGCACACAGGCTCAGTGGGGCTGTGGCCTGCTGGCTCATGGGAGCGTAGTTACAGAGAAACAAGCTCTCAGTGGACAGTCACTATGGCTACACTGCTATGTCACCTTTTGAAATTAGTTTTGAGATCTGATTATAAACATTTGATTAAAGATTTATTCAATCAGTGCATGTACATACAATGCTTGAAAATGGCATTCATGCATCTCATGCAGCTGTTTTTATTCAACTATGTGCCCTTTTCCATCTCTGTGCACATGACACACAGGCCTACTGAACATTTACACATCCAACCTGTGTTCAGCCCTGGTCATTTAACACACATTCACCACTTCAGATCATCGCAGCTTTAATCTGTGTCAGTCTGAAAGTGGTATAATTGGCTAGTGGAGAAAGGGTTGCCGAGTTAGTGTCTCAGCCAACCACAGTGGTGTGCTGAGCAGAGACCCCTGTGCTAACTGTAATGGGCTTATGGAGCCTAATCCACAGTCCGCTTGATAGCAGGGAGAGCTAGGAGGGAGGCTGTGTAACACACACACACACACGCACACACCCTCTCCTTGGAGATTTCTACCTTCACCTGTGGCCTGAGCCTCAACTGTAAATTCCTGCCTGGTGTATGGCACAAATATCACACTGTTGATCTAAACGAGGTGGCCAGTATTGTTTATCATGTCTACTGGAATCTAACACAGATCTCTGTCCATTCTTTGATAATGCCTGTTAACATCTGGACTTTTATACAGTCTGCTTCAGACCACAGAGCAACAAGTGTCTGCTGTCCAGGACCTGGACCAGGACACTCTAGCTGTCTGTGTAACCCAGGAAGAGGGTAAAGTGACCTGATACACTGAGCTGAGCAAACATCTGCTGGCCCACTGCATGCCTCAGACTCCCTAATCCTGTCGGCTATTATTGTTACAGTTATATAAGCCACATGCTGGACTTAATCTAATAGCCACCAGAACAAAAGATATCAGCTGAGACTGGGTAGCTGACCAGGTTATGAAACGGTCTGCCTTTGTCGGATCCACAGGTCCAGTACCAAGATACAAACCGAAACATCTTCAGCCTAACTCTTGGAAACTGTTTTTATTTCCTCTTTCCCAGAGATGAGACTGCCATTTTCTATTGTTCAAGTGTGTCAAGCTGCATAAACGTGATCCGCTGCAAAACCACGAGGTAGGGCGCAGAGCAGAGAGGCAAAGCGCAGCGCAGGTATACGTTCTGGAATTGGTTGACCCTGGAAAGGTCAGCGGCAACAAGGTCAAAGCAGAAACAATTTGAGCTTTGAGCGCAGCGGCAATTCTGAGTGGTGAGTAGCGCCAATGGTAGCGCTCCCCTTGGCGGATCTTGTTTATGCGGCTTGACACACTTGAACAAGAGAATAATGGCTCAGTCTCATCTCTGTCACTGTGGACAGAGGCCTCAAACTGGGTTCTTGCACCATTTTTGAAGTCAAATGTAATGCTTTTCAAGACCTTTTTAAGATTGTTTGGAAAAAAATATTTGATAGGAAAGAGAATTTATTGAGCTCAATAATGTCCTTATAGTCCTTGCGCATCCTTAAAAAGCAAAACTTATACAAGTAGATTCGAAAAGGCAATCTGATTGGTCAACTAGACATGTAGAATGTGCTCAAATCAGCATGACAGCCAATACATACGTGATGACAGCACACCAGGCTCATCACTTAAAATATTACTCTGCCATTTCCATGTCAACATCACAGAATTGATTAAAAACCTAGGAGCTAGATCCGTCAACGGAACAACAAGATTCTGCAGATATCTTAGTTACGCCACAATGGGGTCGCAAAGCAGTTGTGTGTACATATGTGTGCTACTTATTCGGTTTGGAAAATCCCACGATCTCTACAAAGCTAACTTTTATTTTGTTGGTAACGCTAAATGTTGTATAATCGTGTCGGCTTACCGTGTGAAGATTCCACAACACCTCTGCCCTTCGAGTTTCTGGCGGCGACACAAAACCACTCGAAGTCGCCAACTGAGAAGCAGCTTCGTTGAAACAACGCAAGCATTAGCCGCCGTTAGCTAGCTAACGTGACATAAAACTCCTGAAAATGCTGCAAGGCCTCATCTCTAAAAGACTACAAATGGCTACAAAAGGTGAGGTAACCAAAGACATTAGGTGATTTACGGTAGACCATCAGCGACAAATTACCCCATCACCTTAAAAACAGCTAATTTAATACCTACAGCAAATTTACGACATTTTGTGACCTTAATTTCATGAAATTTAATTTGACATTTTAAGACTTTTTAAGTACCCGCGGAACCCTGTCAAATAAACAACCCAGAAACCCTAGTGTAGACTCATTTCCACATGACAAATGTGTTTTAAAGTGCCCATATTATGAAAAAAAATGTGTCTCTGGTGCTTCCACACACATACAAACTTTGAAAAAAATCCATCCATGGTGTTTAGAGTGAGATTGCAGTGCAATCAAAGATAGTACAGAAGAAGAAGAAGAAGAAAAGAGGTCTCACTCTGTAGCTAAAACAGAGACCAGCTGAAAAGAGGATCTGCAGCAGTGAGAGAGAGCGGTGCAGTACAACACAAATATGGTGTTTTTTGAAAATTAAACCATGTAAACCTATTCTGGTACAACCTTAAAATACAATTATGAACCTGAAAATGAGCATAATATGGCTGCTTTAAGTATGAGCCGGATCAGTGTAGAAGTAGACTTAGTTTAGCAAGTTAGCATACTAATATCTGCTAATCAGCACTAAACACAATGCACAGCTGATGTGACAGAATGTTACTAGTTTTGCAGGTATTTGGTCATAAACCATAAAATGTAGACTTGAAGATGGTGCAAGATGAAAAGTCAGCAGATCATCAAAGTCAGTAGGATTCATCATCTGGGGGCCATGAATGTGTGTACAAAATTGCACGGCAATCCATCCAATATTTGTTAACCCTAACCCTAACCCTAACCCTGGTGGACTGATTGATCAACAATCCCATGTCTAGAGCTTAGCTAGTGTGGTTAAAAAGTACTTTCAGTAAGAGTACTTGTGGTTGTAAAGCTTCTGGTCTGTTCTGGAAAAAGGCCACCTTCTAGTATTAACCTCTTACTTCCTGACTCCATAGCCAGACATCTATTTTGCATATCATGTGTTAGATCAACTTCCTCTGGTACCTAGAAAACAGGGTAACTTGTAAGATCCTGGTGCAAAAAGAGTTGATATCAGGCTGAAGCAAAATTAATTCTTTCCTGATAACTTTTGTTACAGGCAAATCAGACTGCGTTTTAGGAACTATTTGCATCATTATCAGTGTGTGCGTGTGCGTGCGTGTGCGTGTGCGTGTGTGTGTGTGTGTGTGTGTGTGTGTGTGTGTGTGTGTGTGTGTGTGTGTGTGTGTGTGGAGCCACGAGTAGGAGCACCAACCAAGAACTACTGAGAAGCCAGATCTCACCTGACGTTGGACGCTTGGTCGGTGAACTCAGTGGCCACAAGGGAGAAGTATTTTTGCATCTTGATCCAGAGGTTGGGTTTGGGGATGCAGCCATTGTGTGCATGGATGGCATGGATACAAGCCATCTCCCTGGATATCAGTCTGAGAGGAGACACAGACACACAGGTTATCATTGGGACTAGATTTCAACATGAACCAGTACATTATTGACTATTGTGTATTAGTCTCCAGTTATAAAGAAGTTCAGAGTTCCCAGAAAGAGTCAACTGAATACATCATGTAACACACACTGAGCTGATGTAGTTGATTAGTTTTGAAAAGCCAACACCAAGGACAATGTGTTATCAGATTAAGTATTAGTATTTAATTACTGTAGTAATAAAGTGACATGAGCAACACCTCTGCTTCCAAACCAGTCTTTGGAATAGGCCTATGATCAGTTGTTGTTGTAATGGTGATTATCTACCAACTATCATTTGCATGTGACTCACATGTTTTTAGCTTCATTTGCCTCTTTCCTGTGCGGCACCGAAGCATTTCTGCATTGTAAAGTAGTTTGTGTCTACATGTAAAATAAAGAAACCTAGGAGGATTCTGAGCATAATAGTACAACGCTACTTGGGACAATGTAACAATTCTACCATCTCAATTCTCTCTAATTCAGTAAAAACCCATGACTGTAGAACCCAAAAGTAGTCCCATGACTGTACCATGTCCCGACCTGAGCATGGAAGGATCTCTGACATCCTGCGTCCCGAGAGCATCCCCCTGCATGAACTCATAGCAGATGCCGTTCTGAAAGCTGCAGTAGAGGCGAGGAGCACATCCATTAGCATGTAGCACCTAGAGGAGAGACACAAAACATAAGAATTAGATCAGAGAAACCATTTCGGAAGCATTTAAATTCACAGGCGAGCGCAACCCTTTTGACTCGTTTTCTTTAACACTACCTGAAAACTTTTGAGCTCATTGTCTCTGTCCACAAACAGCTCTGTCTTGTTCCCGTATACTCGCACCAGGACCATGTCTTCTGGACTGTCCTCCACGTAGCAGCCCACCAACTTGTTGGTGGTTCCATCAGTGAAGAGCTGGAAGAGGAAGAAAATAAATCACCACAGATATCCAGAGGAATACCCCCAACCTCTGACTGTGCAGCACAATAGTGGTTCTCAAACTAAATCTTGAATTCCACTGGGTTCTCTAAAGCTATCAGTTGTCTTCAGGTCAGGACCAAAAGTGCAGACTCCATGCAAACCTGCATGGACCTACAGTACATGAGATTAATATATCATGCAGCAGCATTCTTAACTGAGTCACTGTCACATGTGCCGTCATTTGAAAAAACTTATCATAAACTATATATTGATGTTCTACCAACATCCTAATAATGCAGTTGGTTTCCAATAGATTCATGTACTGTATTGTTATGTACAACCTGCATATGGCGCACGGCATTAGGCTGCACCTTAAGAGCTATTTCAAACATGTATCTCCAATGTTTTTTGCCCATCAACACCATTCAAAAAACGACCAACTTGCATTTTAGGTACACTCCAATTGTCATGTTTCCAGAGTTAAAGTACTACTTACTTTAAACATCGATAGAATTGGTAAATACCGGGCAATTACTGCAGCACACAGCGGGTAGGGTACAGAGTCAAATGTAATGGTTTTATTTAGAAACCGTGTCATTCACTTTGCTTATGGGTCACATCACGATGTTGGTCACTGTCATATACAGGAGTTAATGGGAGTCAAACAAAAATAAAACATCAAAACTCTTCTAAATGTATGTGAGGCTGTGGGCCTAAAATGAGAGGCAAGAACATTTTCAGATTCTTGTCCTACACCTCCATTCCTTTATTCCCTGAGGTTTACTCCTGCAACTGTTCCAAGTCGCATTCACTAAACCCTTTCAACTGCACAAACTTGTCGTTATTAGTGTGATTGAAATTGAGTAGTGCACCTATACATAATGGCCTTGTGAGATTTAATCATTAGCATAATTGACTCGCCCAATTTGCTATGTAAGATGACTTGCTTCTCTCTATTCGTGGGCTTGTTTCGTGCATAAAAAGGTTACCCAGAACTAAAAACAAGACCTTCACACCAAGGACCTTACAGTCCTGCTGTCAGAAATCTGCAGACAAAAACATAACAAATTTAACAGTGCCACTTATTATTATTAGGGGACCTGAAACAATTACAAAATATCAACAAACCTGCCAACATGTAATCACAGCAAGAGCACTAATGTGGTCCTTGACTTAGATGGGAGGTGGTCAAACTGACGTTACAGGGAGATTGACAAGAGAAGTTACCCGTATAACTTGTCATGCCAAAATATGCCAATGAAAGCTAAGAATATAAATTGTAGAATTGTAAGATGTAGATCTCTTGTCGAAACTGGTGTTTGTACGCTGATGAGATTTGATAGATACTATTCAGTTGCTGTTTATGGTTAAATTTTTGTGGCTATACTTTACAATATAAACTGATGAACCGGAGAACTGTAACAGTGTTTTTGATGTGCACAGGTCTAGACGTCTAACCACACCTTCCCACAGACCACAGCCAGGACTACTTGCCTCATCTGTACAGTGGTGTTGGTCTTGCATCAGTGAGTTAACAAGTTAAGTCTAAAATGAAGAGTAAGCAAATAGGCTTTTGTGTCTAAAGCTAGGCCTGACATATTTGAGTGACAACATTGCTCCAGTGAAAAACAGTGGGCCAGTCCATCCCACTGCAGCAAACACAATGACAACATACACACTGCCTGCATCTCCCCGGGCCCAGACGCTCACTCACACATATCTGGCATTCCACACGTGGCTGACCACAAAGATGGGCACGCAGGCATCCCTGTTATGACCGTACATACACAAGCATACATGCCTTTACTACAACATGACTGATCCCTTCCACCCGCCACACAATACACCGCTAAGACCAGCGATCAACATATCGACAGACAGCGATAAGCTTGGACCCAGACAGAGGTAAACATGCAGCCATAAACTGCGTGATGCTTTATTTATTTGTTTCCATGAATGAGTCTACATTCTGTGGTCTGACTGGAAGGCGTCTGAGGCGGCAATGAAATGAAGTCTTCAGCATGAGAAAGTTGTAATAGGAGACTGTTGCTCTGTTGCTGTTGGCACACTCTGCTGTTTTTCCAGAACTCTGTGTGTGTGTGTGTGTGATGTTAGGAAACGGACAGTGTGTATTTACAGTAAAGGTCTTCCTGTCCAGGTGGCGAGGCTAATCAGATGTTTCTGTCAACAGTGCTGCCCTGCTGCTCTCCACCACATACAGCGCTTCCCGCTCCCATCAAAACAATGGTCCCGCTGCGAGGAGAACCTCCTCCCCAACTCAACCAACTAACACTTTTTTACATTAATCTCACACTCTCCCCGTTTTCTGCTGCATTGCCAGTTGTGCAGCTGTAAAACTCCATACGAGGTCTGTTGGACAAAAAGCCTGATTTTTGTGGTGCTCACTGAGAAAATCTCGGCTTGCCTGGCCTGTAGAGGTCGAAGTAAACACCGTCACGTCCTCAGCTGCAGGTTTGTGTGAATGGGTGGGATATCGGATCCAGAAAGATTATCCAGCAGGATATAAACAAATAGGTGGCGTAACTGTGTCCAAACTGTGCCACTGGTGAGTAATAGCAGGAAATGGTGTCATCGTGCCAACTGTCCGAGCTAATCCAAAGACTTTGACCTGGCCACGACACATTAGCCACTTTATCATTTTAAAAATAATCAATTATGCATTTTCCTTTCCCTAACAAGCTGTGTCTCCAATGGATGGCTCAACAACACACTCAGGTGTGCTAGTTTGGGGTGACGAAGCATATTGCACAATCTCACAGTGGTTAAAACTCAAAAGTCAAAATGTATACCAGAGATGGATACAATAATGGATTAGGCCTAATCGATTATTCGTAGTGTGTGCGTGCCCACTCAATGTTTTAAATATATATTAGGGGTGGGGGGGAAAGTCGTTTCGTAGATGAATCGCAATTCTCTCTTGAAACATTATGCCTTGATGCAGAAAAGCCCCCCCTACCCCCCTACCCCCCTCTCTATCTTCTTGCATGGTTTGGCTCCTGGCACCCAGGGGCTGAGTCAACTAATAGGACAGCTGTACAGCTAACCAGGCTAATTAGTTAACAGCTAACTCGTGTCCTGTCAGACTGTCATGTCAGTCTTATGCACACCCCTTCAAATAAAGTGTTTCATTTTTTTGTTTCAAGGTTCAAGGTTAATTGTATTCGTCATTTTACAACACAAGGTTGCACAATGAAGTGTAAGTTGTAGCTCCTTAATGCTGCACACACATAGAACATGTATACAAACAGGGCTGCACAACGTATCATTTTTTTTTTATCATCATCGCGATATCAACTAGTGCAATACACATCACAAAAGGCTGCGACGTATCGAGAAGACACTCCCGAGATTTTGTGTGTTAAGGTCCTTGCACACGGAGTCTGAAATTTCCGTATGCGTTTTTTCGTATCTGTCATCCTAAACATTTGTCACGCACAGAAACCTTGCACACTGAGTGTGATGCATATTAATTAATCCGTTGCGAGAAATTTCGCAAAAACAATACAAAATGTGACACTGCTGTCGCTCTGCCTCTCCTTCCTTCACAAATTTCAGACTTAGCGTGCAAAGTCCTTTAGTTGAAAGAAAACATCAGTAGCAAACTGCCCTTTATAATATAACTCTCTTTTTTTTTAGTGGTGCCTTTAATATTCAATACAATGTTGAATTTGTTCCGTAAAAGATGTTGGAAATGAATTCCTTTCTTTTGTTTTAAATTCAAAAAGAACTGAGCACACTTTAAAGTGCCCATATTATGAAAAAAAATCACTTTTTCTGGGATTTGGGGTGTTGCTTCCACACACAAACTTTGAAAAAAATCCACCCATGCTGTTTAGAGTGAGATACGGTTTCTGAATGTGTCCTGCCTTCAGTCTCTGGGTGAGCTGTTCAAAATCAGCACGGCTTGTGACGTCACAAGCCGAAACGAGCAGGCTAACCGCAACCATTAGCTCGTAGCGTTAGCATGCTAACGCTAGCATGCTACCTCGTTCTCAATAGCAAAGCACTGTTACAACACACACAAGTTCACCATAATCTACAAAAGAACTACTTCCATGTGCGCCCTCATTTAGAAGTCTCCCAGCTAATCCTGCCTTGTAACTGACCGAAGTTGTAGAAACAGCCTTTCTTTTACTGTCTATGGAGCTAGCTAGCTGACATGATCTACATCTGAGCTACTGGGCATGTGCAGTGCAATCAAAGATAGTACAGAAGAAGAAGAAAAGAGGTCTCACTCTGTAGCTAAAACAGAGACCAGCTGAAAAGAGGATCTGCAGCAGTGAGAGAGAGCGGTGCAGTACAACAAAAATATGGTGTTTTTTGAAAATTAAACCATGTAAACCTATTCTGGTACAACCTTAAAATACAATTATGAACCTGAAAATGAGCAGAATATGGCTGCTTTAATATCTGTTTATTTATCGGAAGTATTATCGTTATCATGATTTTCAACAACATTATTGTATATTTTCCTCATATCGTGCAGCCATATATACAAAGAAAATAAAATATAGACAGGTACTTTTATACATATACACCTACACATATGGACACAGAAAGTATGTACAGCATAGTAGCGTCTTTAAGTCTCTCAAATGGGAAAATTAGCTGCTTTTCCATGTTTGACCGTTTTGGACTGCTGGTTGTACAAGACACTTGGCCTCTAGGCCTTTTTCCAAGATAAAGCTCCACCCCACAGAGCTGTGTTCACTTAAAACATGAAGTGGCTTTCTAGCTCACTTTAGGACTGATTTTGCAGTGTGTCTTTTAACACCAAGCAAGCAACAGAGGAGTTCCCCAAATTACCTTTTAGGGCATTTTGCTCAGAAATGACCAATTGCTCAGAAATGCTGATTTTACCAGAAATGATGGTTTAAATTATTTCCATCTAGAACCTCTCCTTTTTGCTGTCACTGAGAATTCAGGAAATAATAAAACTTGAAATAGTCTCAATCTCAAGTTTGGTTTCAAACATTAGCCGACACACATTCAACTGTATTTATTTGTAGAACAGGCACAGATCTGTGTGTGTGTGTGTGTGTGTGTCTGTATGTTATCTGACCTTTATGTCTGCCTTCTGTTCCTGTCTTTTCTAAAACACTTAACGTGAAAAAGCTTAACGTGGTTTAATGTACCTAAACAATGATCAATCATCACCACACTTCTCTCTCATATTGCTCCTCATAACCACTGAAAACTGTCAAAACATCTAACCAAAGTCCAATTATTATGGATGTTATATCATCAAATGTCTGTCATATTGCTCCTCTTCATATGTTGGATTTTTTGACAGTTTTCAGTGGTTATGAGGAGCAATATGAGAGAGAAATTTGGTGATGATTGATCATTGTTTAGGTACATTACACCAAGTAAAGCTTTTTCACGTTAAGTGGTTTAGAATGTCCCCTTTTCGTTGACTTTAAATGTCCCATTACATGCCACCTCTGCATATTGCTGTGCCTTGTGAAATACTTAACTACACCATTCCACATATCTACTTTGGGGAATTAATTTACTTTCTGGAAAACCGGCATTTAGAGAAAGTTCACCCAACCAAATTTGCAAATTTGACATTTGCGTTTTCATCTTAATGAGAACCTTCTAATATATTTTAATGTTTCTATTAGTATTACCACTCAATCACACTGGTCTAAAAAGCAACGACAAGAGGGCAGCGAGACATGCTAAAGCAGCCAGGAGGACTATGAGCAGCCAGCTTCAGAGGTGTGTCTGCTTCACCGGGCCACGGGGCCACGGCATCACGTCACCGCCAGCTGGCCACTGACGCTCAGCTTAGCGTGACTCGGCTTTCATTACATATTTCGTGTTACATGTTGTGAACTTTGGATATATAAAATTGTATGTAACAGGAATGTTTCCTCACTGGCCTTTGGGGGAGTTCAAGTCTGAGAGCGTCTTGCTAGCTTAGCTAACGTTTCCACAGTATGTTGCTACCAAGACTGCAACAGAATATAAAAGATAACACGGTTTCATTCAACTAATAGGAAGAGAGTGTAGACGGCGGTGTGTAGTTTGTTAAAATAATGTACCCTAACGTTAGCCAGTAGAGATGTTTCCACGGCCCCCCTGCTGCCTGCCTGCTACATTAGTGTTTGGTGATGCTGCAGGCTTGAGCTGTCTATCTTAACCTAGCCTAGCCTAGCATACTCTGTACAGCTGAGCTAACGTTATCTTAGCGGCTAACGTTACCTTGGTCTTTACATGGCTCGTGTCCCACGCCGGTCTCAGCTGTTTAATGAGCTTCATCGCTCCCTCCGTCACGTTGTGTTCGTCCACGAAAATGGGGATTTTTCTAACTACCGGCGACCCGACAGGCACATGTATCTGCGTCTCCATCCTGCAGCCGTTTATCTATTTAATCTCCGAGCCGTTCACAGGTGTTTCTAGAAATCGCAGCATACAGGTGTTGCTTGGTTTATAAGTAACGTTCGCTAAATGTCGATGTGTTCCACTAAATCAATGACGTTTTGATTGAGAGAAGTGTCTTGCTTGATAGCTGTTGCAGTAATGGATTGAAAGCAGCGAAGATGTGCGATCAAACTGCCGGGTATGGATGCTCGTCGCCGGTTTTCTTGAAGCAGCCAGAGCCAACTAGACCATTTCCTCCTAGTTGGCTCCGCCCGCCCGTGATCATCCGATTGTACCGCCGGTTGAGAGCTGAGCGACGCACCACAGCCGAGCCACGCCCCTTATCTCCGAATGTGTCCGAATGCGGTCCGGGTTCAGCCGAATAAAAAGCAGCTGAATCCTTCTTCTTCATCCAGCTCATTGGTGCATTAGCGCCACATTCTGCTCCGGAGTGTGGCGAGCTAATTCCATTCAGAAACTAAACAAAGCAAAACAAAACAAAATTAAAAAATAAATAAAAACCCTTTCCATCCTGTTAATCCTTATCCATCATATCCTATAAACCCCTAACAGTACCCTGATCTGTGCGTTCTCACCCATGCTCCGTAATCCTTTGAATGTGAATTCGTGCACCCCTTAATTCTCTCAGATTAATTTATGTATGGAAATCTTTATTTGCAAAGACAAAATACAGCCACCAGATAAATACAGCCAGTGATATGTACATGATAGCTTTCTATACAATCTCAACATTTTACTAAATTGTTATTTTCTACCTGCGACCTCTAATCCAGAAAGCTGCAACAAGTCAATAAAGACATTATTATTATTATTATTAGTAGTAGTAGTAGTAGTAGTAGTAGTAGTTTACATGAACTGTCAGTTTAAACTTGACAACAAACACCACCTATGTCAGAAATGAAGTCACTGCGCAGTAAATGGAGTAGTACTGTACATAAAGTAGACAAGTTAAAGGCACCAATGAACAGCCAACCAGCCAACACAGATGAAACGAAGGGAACATGACCTGCATGAACAGCAGCCTCCACTACGGCAGTACCAACTCTCAGTCAGGTGGTGGCAGTATAGTGGTGCCAACAGGTGGGCAGGTTACCCTGAAGGATTACTTCTAGTTAGGATGAGTACATGAGAGAATACTGCAACTATCAGCTTCTATCAACTGCATCAGGGAGTTGTCTTACACTTATTATTATTTCACACTTGTCTTCCTCACCTCTTCTATGTAGTTGTTTGGTGTTAAAGGTGGACAGGAGTCAGATGCACAGGGACCTGAATGGTGCAGAGGGAACCAATGACCCTGTAATGTGACCAAAACCACGGAGATGGTCATAGACTTCAGGAGAACAAGGACTGCTGTTGACCCTATTAACCATGTATGTATGTGTGTGTGTGTGTGTGTGTATATGTATGTGTGTATGTATGTGTGTATGTATGTAGGTATGTATGTATGTATGTATGTATGTATGTATGTATGTATGTATGTATGTATGTGTGTATGTATGTGCGTATGTATGTGCGTATGTATGTGCGTATGTATGTGGTATGTGTGTGTGTGTGTGTATGTATGTATGTATGTATGTGTGTGTGTGTGTGTGTATGTATGTATGTATGTAAGTATATGTGTGTGTGTGTGTGTGTGTGTGTGTGTGTGTGCATTAATCAATCAATCAATTAAGTTACTTTTCCATAATTTCCTTAAATAATGTATTTGTGTACTATCCTTAAGCAACTGTCCATCCAGTATATTTATCAAGCACAACTAAATTCTGAAGAACAAATCTGAAACAAGTTAATACAACATGATACACTACCAGTCAATCATTTGAAAATTTCTACTTATGAGTCACAACCTCTCTCCTCTTTACTGGACCTTTCCAGAACTGCTCTTTTGTATTTCATTTTGAACTGTGCAAATTTTTACTTAATTTGATTTCGTCCTCCAAAGTATTCCAGAGAGTCACCCCACGAAGAGAAACACACAAGCAAATTGTTTTTCGCTTTGTATATTAATTGTGCCATTTTAAAATCAACTAGATTCATAACTTTCAGATTATATGACTTTATAGATTAGTGTGCTCACAATGACCTACATTACATACTCTCCTTTTTGCTTTTTTAAGTGTGCATATTGTTTGTAGTGTGCTTCTGTAATATAAGAGCAGTACAATATGTACAATGTTTTGTGGTTCAGAATATACCTTATTTTACCTAAAACACCAATTATTCTTGCTAACTTGGAACGTACATGATTCATTTGGGCTTTCCAGCATAAATTGTGGTCTAGTATCACTCCCAAAAACATATTCTTATAAACTCTTTCTAACATATTATTGTTAATCACCACAACAACATTTGTATTCAAATGTATTTTCCTTTTCCAAACAACATAAATTCAGTTTTATTCAGATTTGGTGATAATTTGTTTGAGTCCAACCACAGTTTCAGCTTCCCCAATTCTTCTGAGCCAGCCTCCAGCAGCTGCTGTCGGTTCTCCCCACAACTAAAAAGATTGGTGCCATCGGCAAAAACAACACATTTCACAATACTAGATAGTTTACATATATCATTGATGTGTAAAATACTTGCATACTGCATACTTCTTGTAGTCAATTGAACTAGTTAAATCTTGAAGTTGATCATTTCAAATCAAATCAAAAAAGCAATTCTGAAACATTTTGAGCGATGGGAAGGACACTGCTACTTTGATAGGATGTCAAATCTCTAGTTAGAATCTTCCTCTGTGCATTTCAAACTTCTTCATGCTCATCATGACTCTGCTGCTGGCTGTCACTAAAATGTTAAAGAGCCAAACAGCTTGTAAACACTGAGATAAACAGCCACGGATGTCCGGCCACATTATATCTGCTCAAACTTGTTGCCTATATTACTAGAGGCAACCACTCCACGACTATGTGCGCTAAGCCAGCATGCATAAACAAGTCCACAGGAAGTTTGGATGATTTTGTCTATATAGATAAATCTGTTTAATCTTCTCATAACATTCTTATTGCAGCAGCCAGAGTCCTGATGCGTTAACGCTAAACATATTACTCAAGCGCGCAAACCCCTTAATTGGCTCTTAGTGCACTTAATGGTTTCAGGGCCCCTCTGTACATTTCTGACCTACTCACTGACTACAGTCCAGTCAGACCTCTGGAGGTGCTTTTCTCAGGCTTAGGATTTAGTTACTGTGTCTGTCAGCTTCGTCATTACATTTTTATGGACGAGTGGTTTTCCTTGAATGTTTTTCTCATTGTATTTAATTATATTTATTATATTCTACTCTACAACTCCCATTGAGTTTATTTGTATATATTTATAGTGTGAACATTTGCACATTCCTTGATCAGTATTCTGCACATTCTGTCCTCTTCATTTTAAACACTATACAGCTCTTTACATTTTAAAACAGAAATATATATATTTATATATATATATATATATATATATTTGCCTTGCCTGCCTTGTGTCAGTGGTCCTAAATGTTTTATTCATAATCGAATTACGATGGTGACATGTGCACTGCTAACCATGTATCCTCTGCACCTACGTATATGAGCAGCTGACCTCAGGTCATGGTGCGTTACCAAAAAAAAATAATTTTATTACTTATTCCTAAAAAGGTTACTATGGACTAGCATGTCCTGGTTTGCTGTACTACTTCAAACAGCTTCCTGTTTCAAAGTACCCCTCCTATAAGTCATTCAGGGGCACTGTAAATGTGTTGTTAGTGTCAGTGTGTGCATGTGTGAGATGGGGGTTATTGATTTGATGAGCAGTGTATTGTGGATGTTAGAAACTACAATGAAGATGTGCACACAGCAAGGGATGCATCATTTGTTAACGCCTAACATTTTGAGCAGCTATGCTTATGTACATGTTTACAAATGACTTACGGCCACAGGACACAGTGGGGATGTGTTGGTGTGTGCAGTCTAACACAGACACTGTGTGTATGTAGCAGCTCAGAGCCGCAGCTCTACCTGTAGCCACACGCCTCACCTGCTCTCCTAACCTTCAGCCAGGCTTTTCACTGGCTCTCAGGAATGCAGTTGGAAATCTGTGTGTGCGTGCATGTGTGTGAATAGGTGTGGATGTGTGTATAGGGTGGGTATGTGAATGAATGTGCACACATGTATCTTAGCCATCACCTTGTACACAGGTGGGACAGCTCAAAGGTAGACCAGTGCTACTTAAATATCTCAGGAATGAGGAAATGTTTACACTTGTCACACTGTGGAGTGCTGTTTACAATGTGGCACACACACACACACACACACACACACACACACACACACACACACACACACACACACACATATACTTACATACATACATACATACACACATACACACACACACACACACACACACACACACATACACACCACACACACCACACACACACACACACACACACACACACACACACACACACACACACACACACACACACATGACACACACACACACACACACACACACATACACACACACACACACACAGATCATGAATCACATCTCCATTAAAAGCGTGAACTCCGAGCCTGCTTTTTGTCTCACCTAATTTCTCATGTCACGGCTCATGTTGACACACTCCTCATCTATCACAGATTGCTTGATTAGAGTGGACTGGGTTGTTTCAGAAGAGGGACCATTCCATGTGAGGAGTGTTTACTTTCACACACAACTTTATAACATTTATACTAACCCACACAGAGCGAGGACATGAATTGGTTTCAAAGTTGACAGATGTGACAGAACAATGTGCCCACTTTATGATCTACATCAAAGTAGTGAATGGGAGGTCACTGAAGGATGTCAGACCATCTGGACAGTTTGGAGCTCGCTGAACTGACAGACTGTGTGTTAGCCTTTACTGAATGTATATATTGTTTACATATTGTCATATTGTCACTGTCACTCATACATTTAATTTAATTTACATATAAGGTAAAAGTATTGTGTCCTCCAAACTTGTTAAACTTGCCCTCCTCTCTGTCTGCTTTGTATGTTGCCCTTTTTGCTAGTGTTTCTGTTGTAATCACTGCCTTTGTAAGCGGGGTAAGTGGGTCCTCCATCGCCCGTCTCCAGATGGTACAGAATGCTGCTGCACGTCTTTTAACTGGCACACATAAACATGACCACATTCCCCCCATTTTAGCCTCACTCCACTGGCTGCCTATTCAATTTAGGATCCATTTTAAAATTATTTTATTAGCTTTTAAAGCCCTGAATGGTCTTGCCCCGCACTACCTCTCTGAGCTTCTCCACCCTTATATACCCACTCGCTCTCTCAGGTCAGAGGATCAGCTGCTCCTGAGTGTGCCTAGAATTAGGCGAAAGCTCAGAGGAGACCGTGCCTTTGCTGTGTCGGCTCCTAAATTATGGAATGATCTGCCTCTGCACGTTAAACAGGCCTCTTCTCTGTCTGTTTTTAAATCCCGTCTTAAAACCCAGCTCTTCTCTGTGGCCTTTGACACCTAGTAAGATGTCAACTTTATTTACTTCATTTAATTATTTATTTTGATTGCTTTTTATTGCGCAGCTATTATTTTTACTCATGTCATAATGTTATGTCTTTTATTTATGATGTTTTAATTATTCTTCTGTACAGCACTTTGGTCAACTTTGGTTGTTTTAAAGCACTTAACAAATAAAGTTGGATTGGATTGGATTTCCCTTCTTTTTTTACACCATTTTCTTCATTCTTCCCATCTTTCCTTTCTTTTTTCACTCCCCCCCCCCATGTTGGCCGCCGTATTTAAAGTCTCATTTCAGAGTTAGAGTTCTGTCAGAGATTTAGTTCAGCGATCGTCCCACTGCAGATACTTTATAGAAAACACACCTGAGCAAACAAAGTAGTGAGCTCACCAAAGCACTCAAAGCTTACACACTGCTGACAAAAGAGTGTTTGTCCTATCACCAAATCAAGCTGTAGCTGCATGTTCAGTAACATACAAGTGGCTCTGACAAATGGCTCTTGGCTTATCTGTTCAAGTCCAAAGTAAAGTACCATGAAGATGTAGATCATCATCGGCCATATACTCTAACCTTAAACTTTTGAACTCAAATTGGTAAACACCATGACACTATACTGTATTTAATGAAATGTTTTGCCAGTGAGAAGTCTGGATCAACGGAAGTTCATTTCCAGGATAAAGCCTGACATCTTTGTGTTATGGATGTTAGGCTTCCACTCTCTGTGTGTTGCTGTTCTCAAAATACATTCTCTTATGGGAAACAACAAACTTCGAGCTAGCAAGCTGCATGCTTAAAAATGTTAAGTTTTGAAGAAAATTTGAATTGTGCAACAAGGCAGGTCTGCAAGGATTGTAAAGATGCACAAAGAATATGTTTAGGGCATTTCCTCTCTCACCGGGACGTTTTGGAACCGATTGGAGAGGATTGCTGTGGACGAAGTATACACTGCTAAGAGCAAATTACGTTTAACCATGTATCCAGCTAACTGATTGGTTTAAAGATATATGCAAAAAAACAGCCTATAATGAATGTGTGGTGTAGCCAGACCTTACTCCACAGCGCTGTGAAGATAGGTCTGGCAATGCGAGAATAGCCAATACAGCCAAATGAGATAGAAAATATAAAACAATGTTGTGATTCTGTTTGAATTTGACAACAGAACACAATGATACAAGGGAGACAGATACTTTGCATACAGTATGCAGCATATGTAGCACTGTGTCTTTGAACAGCCACATATGATACTATGATGAGCTCATCCTGTCCTTGACATGTGGCTCAGTCCTGAAACATGCAGGCCGTGACAGGAAATGGTCCCAGATCATTAAAAAAGTAAGAGGATGACAACCAAATGCTGGCAAAAAGGTTTAGATGTGGGACCTCACATTTAGAGACCTCCACATCTCTGCGGGGTTAAACTAGTCAACTGACACAGTATAGCAGTGTGTGTGTGTGTGTGTGTGTGTGTGTGTGTGTGTGTTGGGAGTGTAAGGCTGTATTTGTCTTTTAGTTGACCCTCAGAGGAGCATATGGCAGCCAACACAAAGCCTTAACCCAACTCCTATCAATACTGATACTGCCTCACTCCTCCTCTCAAAGGTGAACAACAGGACACTCAGACATGCATGCATGAGCACACACACACACACACACACACACACACACACACACACACACACACACACACACACACACACACACACACACACACACACACACACACGGCTCCAGACCCCCACCCCCATTCATTTACAGCCCCCTCTTCTTGCTTCCCATCCTTTCATTTTCAGATCAGGTCCCTTCACCCAGAGCAGGCAGCAGCTGGAGGACAGACTCTTAGAGGGAGGCAGCATGACAGCAGGACTGAGGGGCCTAGTGCTGAGCCACACATTAACTTCTAGTTAGCCCACACAAACACACACACACACACACACACACACACACACACACACACACACACACACACACACACACATACACACACACATACATATATATAGGAAGAACAGATAAAGAGAGCATTACCCTCACCAAAACACCTATTATGTGATTTATGTAAGCCTGTGCTCTTTTTGGATGCAACTTGATGGCGAAACAAGAGCTTTACAGTAATTACAAAGAAAAACCAGTCAGGACAGAGGGAGGGTCACACATACTGCAACTTGAATTATCCCTGGTGATGATGACAGAGCTGCACAACCCATTTTTTGTGTTTTGCAGCCGCTGGGAATGGATGCAGTTAACTGTAACAACAGCACCAAAGAGCATTTACTTACTCCGTGTGTGGGCATCGTACAGTATGTGTGTAGGTTTTTAGTTGAGTGCAATATGTTCTACTTTTCTTTGCAGAATAGAGTTTTTCGGCTGAAATCTGTATACATTTACATGAACACAGTAGGTAAGAACACCATAAAAATATATTTTCAAAAACTGTAGATCATTTCTACTACAAATAGCCAATGCTGGCTGCATTATGGAGACCAATTGAGGGGTCTACATTGGTGCTTTAAATAAAAACAATGTGTGTGTGTGTGTGTGTGTGTGTGTGTGTGTGTGTGTGTGTGTGTGTGTATCTGTGGCTGTAGTGCATACCTTGACCTTGATTGTGTTATCACAGATTGTTTCCTGGGAGCCTGGATGGAAGAACATAGTTTCCAAGACACATTGGACCTGAACTAAGCTCTGCCTGCCCCCACATGTCCCTGAAACAGGCCACAGGCAAAAAATGTCTTTTGATATCTTCAGGACGATTTGTGTGTGGTTGAGAATACTGTTGTTTGTCTTGGGGAAGTAGCTTTGAGTAGCACAGATTGAAACTATAAACTCACACACCTTTCCAAAGGTAAAAGCCCCAAGATGAGTCACCGCGAGCTCTGCAGTTCAACCATATTCAGATTAGTGCTGGAAACCAAATCAAAGACTAAACAATATCTCAGGTTTCCCTCTGTGAGCTCATGTGATTTCAGATGACTAATCAGTACATTAGCGTGTGGTATGCAAAGGTGAAAAAGTGACAGTCTTCAGTAGCGTTTGTGATTCATTTTGAATGATTCTGTACATTTCTCCATGTTTATTAAGAGAGGTGAGTTTTCTTCTTTGCTGGTCTGCACAAATCACATTTCCATTCAAACTGTTTTAATTTTTGATGTGAATGGTCGATTATCATGGGCCCTACGTCCCCAGCTTCCTGAGACATTTTTGATTAGCCACCGAAAAAGTCTGTAGAATACTAATAGTTTTTCATAAAAAGATGGGAATATCTGCTTATATGCTACAGCCCTGAATGCAGCATACTGTGGTTTCAAAAAGTGTAATGTTATAATGTACAGCTGAAATCGATTATTTTCATTATCACTTTATCTTACTTTCTTCGATATATCATTTGGTCTATAAAATGTCAGCAAGGACAGAAACGTTTGCACACCCAACTCTATCAAATACTCTTTTAAAAATGTTTTGATTAGCTTCTGTGTTCAGTAGGGTAGTAAAATACATATTTCAGCTGTGCCTTCTTCAGTATGCAACCTCAGAGAATGGAATCAAAAGAACATCGCTGAAACATTTTTTTTTTGAGTGTGTAAATCCTTTCACATTGTATTTCCGTGTTTCACATCATTTCACATTGTTGTTATATTGTATCCCTATATTTTAACTTGCACACTTTTATGTTGCATTATCATTGTGTCTTTTTTTATTTTTTACTTGTGAGATTTCTTTTTCGTACATTATATATATATATATATATATATATATATTTATATTTATATTTATTGAGCATTGTTGGAGGGAGCCTGAGACCCGTGTTTCGGTAATTGCTGTATTTGATAATTAATGATGATGATTGAAACTTGAAACTTTCTGTATTTGCTGGACTTTGACTTTAGTTACATGCGTCTCTTTCTTTCTTTCTTTCTTTCTTTCTTTCTTTCTTTCTTTCTTTCTTTCTGTATTTGGTTAAATGCACGTTTTATGAAATGATTCTGTCTGAGTTACAATCCAAAACGCAAAGCTATTGAATTTAAAGTGTAATCACTTAAAGAGCAAATAATCACAATTTAGAAGTCAGCAAAGATTCAGCATTCAAAATTCATGTGGCTTGATAAGTGATTTGAATGTTTACTTGATTCATTTTCTGTCAATTGACAAATTGTTCCGGCTCTCATTCTGAGGTAGTAATTATTGTCTATGTGTAATGCTATGGTTAGGAGCTGCAGTGGAGTGTTATTCATGAGGAATGTGTGTGGTATGGTCCAGTCATGCCTAGGTGAGTGTAATCAAGACGCGCTCTTTGTTATGGCTGTCAGGTGTGTGACAAGTGGTGGTCAGGGTGGGGAAAGGCATTTCCCCTGGCAGTTGCTCAGTTTCCTGGAAACATATTCATTTTTGATTTCCAAGGTAACAGAAGGTGCACTTTTTTTTTTTTTTGTTGTTGTTGCTGACACACAGGTAGTGGGTGAGTCAGATCCACTTAGGATCCATCCTGGCAAAGGTGCAAACTGAAACCCACCATGGCTCACTCTGGATTGTTGTGGCTTGTTTTTGTCGCTGGATGACAGTCACCACAAAATGCCCTCTGCAAATCATATAATCTATCTAAAAGAACTCACTTGTATGACATGTAGGTATAAATATGATTATTTATCAGACACATGCCACCACAAACTGTTGCTCAGTGCTCCCTGTGGAGGAACACTGTGAGATTACTTGAGCAATACTTGATATGTGATCCACATTTGTAATAGAGATCAAACAACACTGCACCAAAATTGGCCGCACTTTCTTGCATATACTGTAAGTTTACTGGCGCGTTCGCGCGCACACACACACACACACACACACACACACACACACACACACACACACACACACACACACACACACACACACACACACACACACAAGCGTTCAGAGTGTGCACACAAAAGGGTGGAGTCGGCACAGTGGGACTTTTTTCTCCCCCGAGGGGATCAGATCTTGACTTGATGCGCCGGGAAGGAATTGAAAGTGAGATTTCCAGTGAGTTACGCCGCATCAAACCACACCGGGGTGTGTTTTTAGCCTTATCTGGTCTCAAGTCATATCCGATTCTAATTGTGATCCGATTTTTATGTGATATGATCTAGGAGGAAAACTAAACCAGTTTATGTGCAGTCATGGAGCGCAACGCACTGGACCTGCCGCGCGTCCAGCCCTCGCCACGGACAGCGCGTAAAAGCGAGTGGCTCCGGAGCGCCCTGGCCTATCACCACTGCCCCGAATCCGGCGTGGATAACGAAATCGTGGTCCTGGCCACTGGAATAGACCAATACCTTCAGGAGGTCTTTCACCACCTGGCCTACCCCAACCGGAACGATACGGTGTCGGCGGAGGACTTCACCGCGCTGTGCGCCGTACTGGGACTCACCGCAGCGGAGAAAGGAAAGGGGAGGATGAAAGGAGGAACCGGAGATGGACAAAAAGATGAGGAAGATGAAGATTGTATGGATGTTTTCTCTGTGCTGCCCTGCCAGCTGTCTTTTAAAGACTTCCACTCGCGGCTCTGTGGGTATTTCCGTGTGCGCAGTGCGCGTGGAGGCGCTGCGGAGTGTGCCTGGCGCCTCCCGGTTACCGAGGACACAGAGCTGGTCGAGCGACAGATCCGGCTCCGGTGGCCGCGTGTCAGACGGAAAAAATGTGTGAGTTTTGATCTGGCGAGGGATCAGAATGGACCCGTTAACAGATTGATTAAAGGTCGAACCGCAGAAGACGTCGAGTCAGGTACAGTACCAGGATGTCCATGTTACACGTATCGTTGTATATTATTTACAAACTCCAATTGCTGCACGATTCAAGCACGACTCTGTTGTTACCTTCTAACTGACTGTAGCCATACACATCATTCGGATGCCTAATCTGCTCATTATGTACTGAATAGAGAGACAGAGCAGTAATAATAGGCTTGAGACGATGTGTGGTAGGAGAGGAAGTAGACAATTAAGCACCAATTACTGAACTTATTTTATCTTAAAATGTAACCTGTCCCACTTTAACACAAGTGGGATTTCATACCTGATTTATTCTTCACCTTTTCCATCTCCTGCACCACCTGTTCTCTCATTCTGTTAATCCCTCTACAGTCAATGCTGCAGGCAGTGCTCAGACCCTTTACGTGATCAAAAGTACCAATGCAACAATGTTAAAAAAATGTTAAATGTTAAAAATACAACCCCCCCCCCCCAGAACCGCCACTGAATGTATTCAAATCCTTTAAATAAAAAAAAATAGCAATACCACAATAAAACAAAAAACTCCATTAGCAAAATTCCTGGGTATTTGTTCACATCACCTAGAGGCTAGTCTCGCATTGCCAGACCTTCATCCACAGCACTGCAGAGGAGGGTCTGGCTAGTCCACACAGCATTATGGGATTGGAGAAAAACATGCTTTATTGTTTATTGGCATTTCTTTGAACCAATCACATTCGTCTTTGGCAGCGCTAAGCACCGGACGGAGCCACGGTGCCTCTGCTAAATAGTCTCGGGAAGGAACTTGTTTTGGTGGAACATGTGTACGTTCAAAAGTAGTTTTAGTCGTGCAACAGAAAACTCAGATTGGACAGATAGTCTAGCTAGCTGTCTGGATTTACCCTGCAGAGATCTGAGGAGCAGTTAAGAATCAGAATCAATTTTATTGGCCAAGTATACTTACATACACAAGGAATTTGACTTCTGTAGGTGTTAACTCTCTATACATTTAACAAATAGACATGTAGTAGTAACATACTTTACAACAGAGACAACAATATACATATAGGCACATATCAACATAATATACAAAAATACAAATATAAAAATAAGACATAATATCAAGACAAGTACACATGGAGTGGAATGTAAAGTGCAAAAAGTAATAGTGAAAAGTAGTGTGCAAGATGCATATTGGAATGATAAGTATGTAATGTGTAGAGAAGAGGGTGAGTGGACAAAGTGGGGATGACCCCACTTATCAGCAGTTCAGGAGAGTGATGGCAGTGGGAAAGAAGCTGTTCTTGTGTCTGGCTGTTTTTGTGTACAGGGATCTGTAGCGCCTGCCAGAGGGGAGGAGGTTAAAGAGAGTGCGTGCAGGATGTGTGGTGTGGGGTCTTTGGTGATGTTCTCTGCCCGCTTCCTGTTAACCATAGTCCTCATAAATTCACTGGCGTTTGAAATGCCAACACAAAGAAAGCGGAACATCCGGCCGAATGAGGGACATCTGATGGAATATCTGGCGGCACCGGAACAATCCCGGAAATGAAACGTCGTCGATATAGACTACTTACACAAATAAAAATAGAGTCTAGGCTTAAAAATACAAAATTCCCCTTTAAATACTGTTCTGTGTCCCTGTAATTGGATCAATATTTAACTCTCTTGTTGTTGTTGTTCTTCTTCTTCTCCAGATGAGGTAGCAGCTCTGAGGGAGCTGGTGGAGGACCTTCGCTCGGCGCTGCAAGGCAGCGACGCCCGCTGCCTGGCCCTGGAGGTGGCACTCCGACAGGAGAGGAGCCGCACCCTCCCTTCTCCATCCAGCTTCAATTCCATGGTTTCAACTCCGAAAACTTCCATCACCCTCATTCAGGGAAAACTGGTACCAACACACAGAATCAAAGGACAGTGCGTCGGTGACGCGGCGAGGAGGATGGCGAGGAGACAGGACATCAGGGACCCCCTTGTGAGAGAGCTGAAGCTGATTCGCTCCTCGCGTGATGGGCAGCTGGAGGAGGCCATGAAATTCAATGAACGTCTGGAGGAGGAGCTGCGATGGGCGTACCAGGAGGTGCGCAAGCTTCACGGGGCGGAGTCTGCACTGAGGAAGAAGAACGCTCAGATCAGGTTGGACTTTTGTAAAGTTAACTGGGTTGATGTTTGAACGGAAGAATGGATAGATATTAGAGGAATGGTTTGATGATCTGGGATGATCTCCATCAGGAGGCGGGCGGAGGAGGCCAGGGAGGCTCTGAGCTTGGGACTTCAGAGGGTTCGGATGATCCAGGAGCAGGCTCAGTCTGTGCCACAGCTTCAGTCCAGGATCACCCAACTGGAGACTGAACTACACCAGTACAGGTACAAACACTGTGTGTGCACGCGGGCATGTTTGTGCATCTTTTTTCACATAATTTGCCTCTGTGCTCTACTGATTTGATATTGAAATTCAATGCACTAAAGCCAGTGGAAAAAGGAACGCTTTCATTAGACAGGTCCAAGCCAGTGAATAAAATACATACCATGTTCAATAACCCCCACTGAAATGAGGGAGGCTCTGTCCACAGTATTAGCTGATTGGCAATATATTTGAGGTATGTTCTCTACCTTTGCAACCCTCAAGATCCCGCTGTACCTGCATCCCTGACCACGCCTATCAACAACTTTACCCAATCGGAGCAGAAGACGCCTGTAGCAAGCCACGTGAGTGACTGGAAAAGTGATGGATCGCTGAGCATTTAGGGATCAGGAGTGTGTTCTAACTGAACTCTAGATTTCCATCCAGTGGTGAACAACAAACTTTGCACCCATTGGGTATGCTTGTCAGTGATTGTTGATATATTTAAGGCTTTGCAATTGACCTTTTTCATAGAAAACATTTTGGCTCGTCATAGGAGGACAAGCATGCGTGAAACAAATTTTGTTAACGATGTTGTTCCTTCAAGTGTCCCAGTAAGTCATGTCAGTGAGCCAGCATGTGTAACCCTGAACAGACACACCAAATGGAATGCAATCGTTTTTAATCAGTTACAACACATGTCTGTTGTGGAAAAAGGTCAATAGGGCACACAGAAAATTATTCATTAACCAATGCTTTGCAAAAAAATAATCCACTCAGGTGCACGTGTGAAGTCTTAACCACTGAAATGTCATTGAGCAAGTAAAGTAACTTCTTCTACTGCTTGCAGAGGCTGAGTGTCTGCAGAGAGCGGTGGAAGGAAAAGCTGCTTCTGATGAAGAGGAGGAGGACAGAGGGATGAGGGAGGAAGGACAGTGCTGCCTGTCGGATGTGAAGAAGCACCGACTGCACGGCTGTGGCAAAGGGTCAGCTAACATCTAACTCACCGCCAACGTGGACACGTGTTTCCATTCCCAGTGTCAGATGTCACTTTTTCTTCTTCCTCCAGATGTCAGAACAATGAGGTCCACCAACTTATCTCTCAGAGTCACCTGCATGATAAAAACCACATCAGCACTTTTAAGGGCAGCAGGGGGCGCTGCAGCTGGAAGGGACAAACCCAAGAGCAGCCAGAGGGAAGCAGAGGCTTTGAAAAAGAAAAGGTGGGAGAGAGAAACTAGGCCTGGCAAACGTGATTCCTTTTAAAGATTCGAGTTATTCTGATTCACTCACTAAACTGTTCCGGGTTGTGCGAATAACTTGACATTGAGCTTGCAAAGTTTCGGACTGTCTGCTCGACCTAATTGCATTTTAACATACTACATTTATACACCAAACCTACAGTAGGCCTAGCTAGGCTACGTGCAGAACATTGTATGTTATTTCAGAAGTGAAAGAATGGCTTTTGTTGTTGATTTGCTTTACTCTGAGCTCGAGGAGAGACTTTACAGATCCACTCATGACAACGTAGCCGGCTGACTCGCGGGACATCGACAACTCATGAGTTGTCTGCGAGGCGAGCCGAGGTGAGCTTGCAATGTTTCCGGCTCTGAGTCTGCGGGTCGGGAAGTTTTGTCTCGGACTGTCTCTCTGCTCACTCACTCGCTTGAATTGACTCGTGGAGTTGTTGTTGCCTACGAAATTGTAAGTTATAAAGCTTTTGGCAGCCTTGGCAGTCCGAGTTAATGATACTAGAGACTCGCGAGTTAATTTAAAGAGTTGGGTTAAAGATCCGAGTGAGTCACGACTCAAACAGGTTTAAGAGAAACTTGGTTAAGAGGCGTAGTGGAATGGCTTAAAGTGCAGACTAAGTTGCAAACAGTTTTAAAACTCTGGAGCCTTAATGTCAGATTAGGTAGGGAGAAAAATCCTTCCACAACAGAGAATTAACTGTGGACAAGTCTGGGTAGGGTAAAGACAAACGTAAGGAAAACCAAATAAAGTTCATACTATACTTCACTTCCATATGAACATTGAATTACCAGAGGATGAACTAAGCAGTGCTTCTTAGATTAGATATTGCCACTAATATAGGTGCTTTATTTACCTGGATAACTTTAAGTTGACTGTTGCCCGGTGAAGAGGTCAAAGCATTATGCTGCCATCCCAACAAGGAGACGCTGGAGGTTGGGTGAGAGGAAACGTGAATACAATAAAAAAGAGTGTTCATGATAGGCTAAGGGCTAATAGTGCGTTCCATTTGTACTCTGAAGTCGGATTTTCCGAGGTCAAAGTCAGAAACACGCCCCCTGACCTCGAGCTCGAAACTCAGACAACCACCGAGCTCAAAATCCAACATGGCTGCCCCGTGCATCAACAGTTGTGAAAGCTGTAGTAACATACAGTTATTAGCACTTCTGTCTTATTCGTGTCTCACTAAATCAGTTGTACACACAGTCCTGTCCTACTTCTATCTGTTGACATGTTGCTATAGTGTTTGTATGCACAAAAAATACAGCATAATGCGTTGTTAACTACTGGTATTGCTAACAATGGCATTCAACTCGGGTGTGACGTCATTCCCAGCTCCAGTAAATGGAACGCACTATAACCCCAACAGACCAGCTCTCCCAACTGTTTTTACAGCAAATGTCCGCTCCCTGGACAATAAACTGGACTATTTCTTGTTTACACAATTAAGTTCCTATATGCACAATAAAGTCTCTTATCTAATAGTTTAGCCTTGAATTAGCTGCAGCCCTGAGCATTTGGCTACGGTAAACAGAACTTTCACAGAAGGGACATGCATGTGCATTTGCATTTGCAGAGCAGCCAATAGGAATGCTCTCTCTCTCTCTCTCTCTCTCTCTCTCTCTCTCTCTCTCTCTCTCTCTCCTCTCTCTGAAATGACTTGTGATTGGCCAAAGTCTTCCGTCATGGCTAGATTAACTAAAGCCTGAAAACAGAGCCAAGAGGAGGTACAGAAGTCTAGTTTTCTCTCGGACCATGCTTGGATTACTTGAATTACTTGAATGTGCTAAAGGGGTTATCGTGAATGTTTTGCCCAACGATGCCAAAAATGAAGTGCCTACCCCAGCTTTAAGTGATATATTTGTGTCAAACTCCTTATTTCTGAATAAAACCTTAATAGTTGGGGCAAACATATCCAGCTTTCTCCCAGTGGTTAATATTGACTCCTCTGACTACTAATACTGTGGACATAGTTTAGGAGCTTGTTTTCATTCATTTGTTCCCTCTGCTGTTTAGGAGGAAGAGGAGGATAAGACAAGGTTGGAGGAGAAAGAGAAGACACGTCTGTCCTTGCTGGAGGAGAAACTCACAGATGCCCTCACACTGCTGATGCAGCTACGCACCAAGGTTCACACAATACACACCATTCACCTTAGGCACACACACATGCACGCACGCACGCACACACTGCTGGATTTATGTTTTTCAAAAAGTAGAGTAAAATGCCTCTCACTCTATCTGTAGAACGTGTCCCGCAGAGCCCTGGGGAAGATTGTGATGGATACTCTGGATGTGTGCAGTAGGAGTGGAGATGGTAGGTGTGTTCTACATCTCCCACTTGTCCACATATTCATATTTTAGTGTTGTTCAATGCTGAAATTATCCTTGGTACTTTGCAATTTTCCCATCCAGGTCCTTCTCAGGTCTTGCAGGTAGCTGACGCCCTCTGTGTCCGGCTGTCCTCAAGGGATCTCCTTGGAAACGGAGGGGAGGATGAAGCAGGAGAGAGCAGAGAGAAACCCCTGGTTCCATCTGCAGGGTGTCAAACCAGCAGCATCAACCCTCTGCTCATCTCATGTTGAATAAGTTTCTTCTGTGGTACTTATATTTTTCCTCTCTTCTATCTTTGGCTTGTTTTGCACCATGTAAGTTTCCCAGTTGTGTACCCCAGGTTTTCACACTGGTGCAATGTATTTAAAGATACACGTTTTTTTAGTCTCTTCGTGTTCTATTTTGTATCTATTTAATTTCAGTGATTAAATATTTGTATCCAACCCCTTTGTTCCCAGTGTAAGAGTTGATGCAGAGAGCTCCGGCATGATGAAACATCACCGTGTGTTCAGCCTCGTTGTTGGAGGTCCAAGTTTTACTATTAGACCAAACAGTACATCACGTTAGTGAAGCCACTTACTGATCTGGAAACACTCATATTGCAATTCATAAACTCACGTAAGTGGGTCAGCTTTAAGGTTTTACATGAAAGATCAACAGTGAGTGTGTGATTTAATGTCTAAAGTGCACTGCAGCGCATTTAAAGATCATTTTTGGGGCATTTTAGGCCTTTATTTGTATAGGACAGCTGAAGACATGAAGGGGGAGAGAGAGGGGGAACAACATGCAGCAAAGGGCCACAGGTCGGAGTCGAACCCGCAGCCGCTGCGTCGAGGCGTGCTCTACCAGGTACCCGCGCTGCAGCACTTTAACACATTGTCAACCTTATGATAAGGGATCAAAACACATGAAGCTGCAAGGAACTCTAAGTTCTAGATTTAATTTCTTTTAAGTATGCCCCAAACCTTTGAGCTATTGTAATGGTTCAGGGTGATAAGTGGAAAGATTTTGAAATGCTTTAATCTCTGATTAGAATTTTGTGCACAGCTTCTGTAATTCATTTAATTTAACAAAAAATAAATAAATAAATTTCATAGGCAGAGGTGGAATGTCACTAAATATATTTTAAGGACAAATTTGAGGTATTTGTATATTGTTACTTGAGTGAAATACTCAATGCGACTTTATTCTTCTACTCCACTACAATTCAGAGGGAAATATTTTTCATGCAAGTACACATGAAAAAAAAAACTTCACAGATACAGCATATCACAGAAATTATATTAGAAGTAATACAATATTTAAGTAATAAAAGGAAAGGACATGTTGCACAAACACTAGAAGAAACAATCATTAAGTGCAGTACCTAACCCTTAAATACACAAGTCAACTCCACCTGTGGCATAATGTCCAATGTATCTATCAAAGTCCACATGAATTCATTTCAAGTTATAGAGTGATAAAGTGGTGCTCACAGCTTATTTCGGCTGCAAAAATAGATGACTAAATCAGCTTTTTGCAGGTTTTAAGTTTATGTGAAAAACCCCAAAAACAATCCAGATAGCAATGAGACTTCAGTTTATCTCTGCAGGGAAATAAGTGACACAATTTGTAATCAGTGGCAGAGCAGCTAAGAGACAGTAAAACAAGCCAATGACCAGAGCAGCCTATCTAAGATCAAAGTCCAAAATTCAGCTTGAGCTTCATCCCTGCATCTGAGCATCTGTACTGAGAAAAGATGAGCAGACTGCAGCGCACTGATCCTGTCAGATCACCGACACATTTAAAATAGGGCTGCACGGTTTGAGGCAAATATGAGATATGCGATAACGTTGTTGAATATCGCGATAACAATATCACCTGCGATAAATAAACAGATATTAAAGTGTGCTCAGTTCTGCTGCTTTCAGTATTCTGCTAAAATACAACAAAATGCTTGGTGAATTTAAAAGAAAAGGAAATCATTCCCAACATTCTTTTATTGAACAAATTGAACATTGAATTGAAAATAAAAGGCAGCACTAAAAAAAAGAATGACAGTTACATTTTAAAGTGTAGATTTCTGCTGAGATTTTCTTTGAACTAACACAGTAATATCAGAGTATCTTTTACGATACGTCGCAGCCTTTTGCGATGTGTGTATTGCGGCAGTTAATATTGTGTTTTCTCTGTGTTGGAATTTTAAACTGGTTGATTTCTGAGGACAGATCTCTGCAGGGTAAATCCAGACATCTAGTTAGACTATCTGTCCAATCTGAGTTTTCTGTTGCACGACTAAAACTACTCAAGATAGCCCACGATGATTATGATTGGTTTAAAGAAATGCCAATAAACCAGAGCATGTTTTTCTCCCATCCAGGAATGCTGTGGGACTAGTCAGACCCTCCTCCACAGCTCGGCAGCGTGTGGAGGAGGGTCTGGCAAAATGAGACTAATATTGCGATGACGATAGAAAAACCATATATTATGCAGCCCTAATTTAAAAGCTGACAAAAACAGACAATAAGACAGAGGAATGGTATGAAATAATATAGTCCTTTATTTCCAGCAATTTACAAAGTCCTGCAGGGAGAGAGCCTTCCTCCACACAGAACACACAGAGGAGGCAACAGTGACCTTTTTTTTTAAATCAGTTTCTCAGAGGCAGCAGAGCTGACCTGGACAGGTGGAGGTTTAGAGTCTGAATCAAAGGCTCCTTCGTGGCGTGGATGGCCTGTGGATCCCTGTGAGTTTGAGGGCTGGAGGGTTTGAAGCACTGAGGTTCACAGCCAGAAAGCAGGTAAAGGGGTTTGCAGGTATTTCATATACAGGACACATCATGTCACACTTGTTGTTTTGGGGTTTTCTGGTGGGTCTGTGGGTTCAAATCTTACTTCTGCTGCTGCTTAACTTGACTCCAGGTGCCCTGTAAAACCAGCCTGCTGAGGTCTTTTCAGCCTTCAAGTCCTCATTTTTTCAGATTCAGTGAACAAAATCTTGTAACTGATTCTCCCAGCCCTCCTCTCCACTGCTCATCATCATCATCATCATCATCATCATCATCATCATCATATAAAGTCATTATTACATTACATCATAATCAACTTACAGTACATCTTTTATTAATCAAAGCTAATTAAAAAGAGACGCTACTCTGTGGCTAACCTAGCTCCTGATTGGTTACTCTGAGTTGAGCTTGGCTCTGATAGGTTAAGGCCATTCTATGTCTTATTAAGAATTCCCTGTATGTGGCAGGGTGTGTGTGCAAATGTGTGAGGTGTGTAAAGAGCGGTACTGTATAAGGCACTGTGCTATTCATTCACCGGCGGCGAGCACCAAGAAGCTCTACTGGCCTTTTTGCAAAGAAAAAAAAAAAACATCAGAGAGAAGAGAAAAATTACAACATGGTGACAAAGAATCAGAGCCAAAATGAAATGACAAAATAAACAACCTTATATATAGAATAAATATATGTACAATTTGCTTTGTGTGCATCTAAAAATAAATAGACAAAGCATTACTTGCCCTCTTATAGAAGTATTCACAACTTTCCATTGACACAGAGGCAGAACGCTGGCACGTGGTCAGTAAGAGCGTGGAGGATACAGACTGTAAACAGATGCAAGGATGCAACTTTTACCATAAGTCAAACGCTGTAGAAAAGAAGACAAAATAAACATCCCTCTGGGTGGACGTGTGGGTTTGAATCCAGAGGACACAGAGATGCAGTGAAGAGCTGTAGAGTTTAGAGAATCCCTGCGCTGCCCTCTGGTGTCCGTTTAGCAGACTGGCAGCACTTTGTGCCAAAGGACCAGCGTGGAGAAGTTGCTTCATCTTTACAGTGTTGTTTGCCTGATGCAATTTATGACACAAAACAAAAATCATGAAGAGTTATAAAGATTAGGGAAAAGAGGAAAAAGGAATAGAAAAAAAATAATCACAATTTTAACATGACTGACACATTTTTGTTGTTGAAGAAAAAAACAGTCAGAGCAAAACAAAAGATTTTTAACAGATAAAATAATCGTGTTTTGCACATTTACATGATGTGCCCTGCACAGGTATTCTGCTGGCCCCTTCCATACAGCACAGAAGTCTGACAAGCGCCGAATATGTCAAGCATCACATGCAGGTTTCTCCTAAGTCACTGGGCTTTGCTCTGGGCCATCGTCTGTTCTCGGTACAGTCTGTCAAATAGGTCACAACTTTCTTTTTCATTCTCCTCCTCACCTGTTAGCCCCTAAAGAAAGAGTCCGCTCGGGACAGCTGGGTCTCAAAGGCTGTTATCAGATAGCTTATGTGTGTGTGTGTGTGTGTGTGTGTGTGTGTGTGTATGTGTGTGTGTGTGTGTTTGTTTTAAGGGGGCGCACTAAGGTTTAAACTGATTTTGCCTTTTGGTTAAACATTGTCCAGTTAG
This sequence comes from Sander lucioperca, assembly GCF_008315115.2. Classification (NCBI taxonomy): domain Eukaryota; kingdom Metazoa; phylum Chordata; class Actinopteri; order Perciformes; family Percidae; genus Sander; species Sander lucioperca. Next base: position 26,816,916 of record NC_050178.1, read on the forward strand.
TCATTCGCTTACAAAAGGTCAGGCTCCTCCCTGACCAGAGAGATTATTATTAGTTATTTTATCAATTATATGTGTGACAAGAGAAAAAACAAACACATTTTTCTAGAATTTTACTTGAATTCACTCTACAGAATCTGAAAAAAAAGCTCAGTGAAATCTTCCTCGGTGCCCAGTCACACCACAAATAGCACAGCAATATTAATTTGTGTGTCCTAAAGAATAAGGGAAAATAGCAAGCCGGAAACAAGCAGTCACATTAGCTCTCTGACTCTCTTTCTGTTTCCATTTTTGCCTGGCATTTTGTTCTCAAAATTGTACATAATTTCAGTCAACAAAGAGTTACTATAATGTGCGTTCCATTCACCTCGGAACTCGGAAGGCAATGTTGGGAATGACGTCACACCCGAGTGGAACGCGCTCCGTTTAACAAGTCAGATTTCATTGTTTTCATTAGCTCTAGCCAGGTTAGCCATTGTTAGCAATACCAGTAGTTAACAACGCATTAGGCTGGTTTTTGTGCATCCAAACAGCGTAACAACATGTAGAAGATGGACAGCACTGTGTGTACGACTGATTTAGTGCGACACAATATGACAGAAGGGATAATAACTGTATGTTACTACAGCTTTCTCTGCTGTTGATGCACGGGGCAGCCATGTTGGATTTTGAGCTTGGGGTACTCAGTGGTTGTCCGAGTTCCAAGCTCGGAAATCCGAGTTCAGGGGGCGTGTTTGCAACTTTGACCTCGGAAAATATGACTTCTGAGTACAAATGGAACGCACTAGAAGAGGGATAAATGTTTCTAAACTATCGAGACTTGCTAACTGACAGGAAGCCTGTTATCTTAGTTATCTTTGGTCTATACTCCGACAGAGAGTTAGCTCTCCTCCTGTTCCCTCAACGGCCAGAACTGTCAAGACGTTTTGCTATTGGTCAATTTCACTTGACTGGAACTTAATGCTTATCTCACCCCGTGAGAGAATCCACTGATCGTGTTGATTCCAGTGAAGTTAATGTATTTAAATGGTTGTGTTTGTTATGCTGGTGTGACCGGGCCTCTATCGCTGGTTTGACTGGACCCTAGGACAGCTTTAAAGATGACGGTGATCTTTTGGTGAATCTGAATCTAAAGGCTCCAGAATGAAAACCAACACCAACAATAAAATACCAAAAAGGTTTGCCACAACTTCCTGTAGCCACTGTGACCTAACTGTTAACCATCCTCAAACAACTTCATTGGTCCGTCTTTCATTGGAAAGGTTTAGTGCTCCAAGTTTGACTCCCACAATGCATGTGGGAATTAAAATTGTCAAATTAAAAGATATTAAATATCCTCGCAAAATATCAGCAATCATAACCTTTCATCTGGTATCAGACAGCTGAACCTGAGTGAGCACATCCAGGCTAAGGCAACTTAACACACATTCACAATCTGCACCATGTGTGAACACAATGGCGTTCAGCTGGCTGAGCTTTGCAGGTGGCTTCCAATGCGTTGCAGCATGTTGAGCGTCTTTTCACTTACTATACGCCTGGCTAGGGCAACACAACAACAACTAGCCAGCTCCAGTAGAGAGTTGTCAGATGTTTTCAGGCAGGGGGACTGGTGCTATCCTCACCTGGAACAGCTCGCGGCAAAATAAGCCTCTCTAACCTTTTGGCATCCACAAAAAATCAAATACAAAAACACAGTGAGCTGCAGCCAACAGTGAAGTGTGTGTGTGTTTGTGTGTGTGTGTGTGTGTGGCTGTGTGTGTGTATGTGTGTGTGTGTGTGTGTGTGTGTGTGTGTCTGTGTGTCTGTGTCTGTGTGTATGTGTGTGTGTGTGTGTGTGTGTGTGTGTGTCTGTGTGTGTGTGTGTGTGTCTGTGTGTGTGTCTGTGTGTGTGTGTGTGTCTGTGTGTGTGTGTGTGTGTGTGTGTGTGTGTGTGTGTGTCTGTGTGTGTGTGTGTGTGTGTGTGTGTGTGTGTGTCTGTGTGTGTGTGTGTGTGTGTGTGTGTGTGTGTGTGTGTCTGTGTGTGTGTGTGTGTGTGTGTGTGTGTGTGTGTGTGTCTGTGTGTGTGTGTCTGTGTGTGTGTGTGTGTGTGTGTGTGTGTGTGTGTCAGGTGTACCGACACATTCCTAACTGACACTTGTCTGGCCATTTTCCACATACTATTTTCCACTGTTTCTGTGCGTTTGCTCAAACAAAGAAGAATCTTACTCAGGGCATTTCGTAACGGCAGTTTTTAGTAGTTGGCCAAAAAAAGGAAGCAGTGCAACCCTCTGTGGAGTCCAGAAGACGTTTGTGGAATAAAATACAGGCTATTGTGGGAGTGAGAAACTTTTAAATCGGCATTAATAAGGCAATTCTCAACTGCTAACAAAATCAGAGGTAAATCCCTTCTCGCAGTGGCTGACAAGCGTTTGTTGGATTGTGATCTGACCTCAGATCTGATATTCCTAATTCTCGAGGCCAAGATTTTCTGTTTCTTTTTGACTTGAATTAAGCCATTCACTGAGGGGAGCGATGCCAAAAGGGATTTAGCTTGTTACATTTGTGGTCCAGTCCCCTGCAGTAAAACCCCTTGGTCCTTTTTCCTACCGTCACAAGGCCAGGGTAAAACAGAGAGAATAGCTAGCCCTATGCATTCTACTAAATCACAAATGAGACACATATAATATTCATTCTGTATACATGACATAGCACTTGGTGATTAAGCATTCTAGGCTGGTTTGGATATATGTTTTGCTGTCTTCTGTCGTCTTTGTTTCAAGTGTTAAAACTTGATCTTTAAAAAACGGGAGGGCTAACGTCCCCATTTAAAATAATGAGGACTGGCCCTGCACATATCGATTCACACCAAATGCATTATTTACCAACAATAATAGTCATTGTCAAAAGTATAATAACAATAAACGTAGTAGGACTCAGTTATTTAGTAAAATATAGGAAGAGAAGTGTAGTTTGCGGGGCTGGGTTCATCAGGTGGAGTTTGTTCACTGGTTGAGGTGGAGATACTGAGGTGTGTTTCCAACACTGCTGCTGCTGCCGCGGTGCGTCAGTGTCCTGACATCCTGAAGATGAAACGCTACTGCGCTACAAATGCTAAACCATCAATCCGAGCCCTACAGGAGATTAGCTCTTTTATAGTAGACAATGTCCACTTTCAGATAATGTTCACGCATACGGGTGATGTTTGTCACTGTCGTGCGTGCAAGCAAAGAGCATGTAAAGTTTTTTTTTCTTTTCTTTTATGTGTGTGTGCATGTGTGTATCTCTGCATGCATTCAGTTGCCCGAATTAGAGTCTCTGTCCCCGATGAACCAGCGCATGTGGAAGCAGAGGGCGAGGAAACCGGTCCCCAGCAGGTCACCCAGAGCAGTCAGGTAGGGGATGGAGAAGTTGTCAGGGTCCATGCCTCGACCCCACATCCAGTGGACGAGCCAGTCTGCCAGGTAGAGAAGGATTATCACCTGGAGGAAGACGAAGCACAAGCACACTGTATGTTACAGGAACCATAGAGGAACTAAAGGAAGGCACTATTTGATCAACTGTGCAGACAGGTCACTATTGGGATTACCTGTCGCATTTTCTAAGTCTCTTAAATTAGGCCTGCAACAATTATTACATAATTGTGTAATTGTCAAATTTTTTTTACATAATCGTGGTTTCTTTTTTTAACCTCAATTAACTGCTAACATTCTTGGTCAGACTATATATTTTTATTATTTTATTATATATTATAGTAAAATGTTTTATGATAACAAAGAGGCATAGTTTACTTCATAGGCTGTGTACCTGTGTTATTAAAGTGCTTATATTATGCATTTTGGCTTTTTCCCTTTCCTTTATCGTGTTATATATCTTTTTTGTGCATGTTATAGCTTTACAAAGTGAAAAAGCCCAAAGTCCACCCCAAAGCGACTTACCATCTCCAACAGAAAACACTGTTCACCAACTGTACAACCTCTAAATACAATTATGAACTTAAAAATGGGCATAATATGAGCACTTTAAATGATCTCGGTCACATAACAGTGATATAACCAAAAGATGTATCCTGGAATTCATTCAAAACTATAATTTGTTTAAAAAATGTAATAAATAAATATTTTAAAATTTCACTGAAAGAGACAATTATATTGTTAACCGCAATTATTACTAAGACAATTAATTGAACAGCAACATTTGGAATTGGTACACCTCTACTCCGAATGCAGTTTGGAGGTTAACTAAATGATGGGGAAAGCCAATTTGACATTCCTTGCATGGAATTCACAATTTTGTAATCATAAGAAATCATGAAGATTTAACCAATCCCCACAAGGCCTGCAGCATTTCTGAGATCTTCCTGCAGTCGTTTCACATAAACTCACCAAACTGGAAGAATGTATGCCAGTTTTTAAGCTCCGTAGCTTGTTGGCAGTCCTACTGTACGTGGCATGGTCGGAAACACTGAGGTTTTAACTCAGGAAATAGAAAATGTTACACCAACGCATTCAATGTCCTGGCTAGTACAAGCTAGTGGCTACTAGTGACAGAAATGGCCACAAACCAAGATCCTACAAAACCCAATTTAATCTCACTGCAGCGTTTTACATACTATGATTATCACTCAAGTTCTTTACAGCTGATTTGCACGTTTTAGTATTACCGCAATTTACTGCAAAATAGCATACTTAATACAGAAGTGAATTGCATTCACCAAAGAAAAAATAAATTGTGTTGCTCATAATTATGAGAAAACTATCTCCCAATTACAAGACCAGACACGTCTTTAATGTTTAGGATTGGGGGTATAACATACGTATCTGACATGTAATGTATCTAGTAGAAAGCAAGTCTTAAAGAGGTTATGTGCTTCAAGATCACTTACACAGTACTACGTACACCCTCTCAAATGAAAATATTAGAGAACTTCTTGACAGGAAACAATGGATTAGCCAATCAACTCTGCGACCTACTGTTACCCATAACATCCTCTGCGTAGGTTCATTAAGATGTTTACTCTGCAGGAAGCACAATTCCAGCTTACCTCTACAGCTGTTTGCTACTGCTTCTCTAATAATTAATAATAATAAATGATTTATGATTATTAGGTTTTCAGTTTTATACATGTTATAAAACTCCCAGGAAAAAATTATTTGTGAATACTGCATACATACATTGCACCTAGTTTTGGTTTTCTAGATATTTCACTCTCCTCAGTCGCAGGTAAAGAGTACAGAGTGTGTTTTGTATGGGTGTTGGTGTGTACCTGTAGTAGTGCCGCAACCAGGTAGAACGTAATGAAGACGGGTGTCAGGGTGGTGTGTCCCCCCCTCAGTGAGTTGATGGTGTAGAGGAAGACGAGGTGACCCGGGGCGACCAGGAGGAAGAGCACACGGGCTGAACGAGAGTTCACAGCTGGAAGAGAAAAAAGGACCTCGTTTTAAACCAGTCAAATACTTACTACTAATACTAATACTAATACTAATACTAAAATAAAGAATATGATGATGATGATTCATGGGATGAAACGAAGAGGGAAACAGTGGGACATTTCACCGCCGCCCGTCAATTTACAGGAGCCGAAGAAGGAGGTGCAGGGTGTGGGGCACTTCCTGGGGGTGGGGTTGGGATCCCCCAACGGTAGACCGTTCATGTGCAGATAGGTGGAGATTCGACTGGACTGAACCGCAACCAGGTTACCTCCCACACCTGACACACACACACACACACACACATACACAGAGAGCAAGAGACACACACACACACACACACAGAGAGAGAGAGAGAGACAGACAGACAGACACACACACACACACACAGTCAGTTCTGATTTTCAAAATAAAGGTACACGCTGGTAACTTCATCATAACTTTACAGCCTCAATATATTGGTGTGATGCAGGGCTGCAACTTACGATTCAATTAATTATCCATTAATCGCTTGGTCTATAAAATGTCAGAAAATAGTGAAAAATGTCCATTCCAGTTTCGCAATGTCCGGGGTGAGGTCTTTAAATGTCTTGTTTTGTCCAAAAACCAAAGATATTCACTTTAATGTGATATAAAACAGAAAAGAGCAGGAAACCTCTATATTTAAGAAGCTGAAAACAGCATTATCTACCAACGATTAATCGATTATACGCACATTTACCTGGATTTCAGCACATTTGGCACATCCGATGAAGGTGGCAACATGAACGGCTTTAAATACAGATTTCAATGCTAGAACAGATTTTTCTATATTTGTTCTCCTATCTTTATCACTGTTTTATTGTTTGACCTTTACTTACTAGCACATTGGCTGTTGGTATCTTATCTTATCCACCATGCACTCACTTATCATTTTCTTTCTTTCCACCCACTTTCCCCATTTAGGAATCCTTAAACTTTCATCTTTGAGTTTTTATAACTGCTCACCGTTAATGACTGGAGTGAAGACAGCCATGCCAGCAAAGTTTGGGTTGGTGACAGTCTTGTCGAGGATCAAACCACCAACACTAAAAGACAGACAAGAGTGATTACAGTAAGTGAAATCATAGTTTTCCACTGTCATCATTACATAGAAAATACATGAAGATCCATCCCACACGGACATGCAGGTTGTAGGTTGTGAATATAGACTGTATAAAGTATGGACGTAGTCTCTGCGACGCCACCCATATGTTTCTGCTCAATGTGGGTGGGTCCGGCCGTCGCCATCTTGGCAGTGCCTGACGCCACCTAGTCTCGCTTTGCCAGACCATCCACACGCTGCGGAGCGGAGGAGGGTCTGTCTAGTCCATGCAGCATTCCGGGATGGGAAAAAAAATGTGCTCTGGTTTATTGCCATTTCTTTTAACCAATCACAATCGTCATGGGCGGTGCTAAGCTCCAGACGGAGCCGCTGTCAAATAGTCGTGTGAGAGAAAACTCAGATTGGACAGATAGTCTAGCTAGCTGTCTGGATTTACGCTGCAGAGATCTGAGGAGCAGTTAACCATAGTCCTCATAAATCCACCGGAGGTTAGAACGCCAACACAGAGACAGAGGAAGGGGACGCACATCGACGGAAAGACATGCATCCGGCAGAATTTCCAAAATTGGATAAAGAAGTGTCATGAGGCCTACAGACTATGCTAGCCTCCTGTGATGGCAGCCACCTGTCACTCAAAGCGACACACCCTTAATTATGCAGAACTTTAAAGCAGCCATATTATGCTCATTTTCAGGTTCATAATTGTATTTTAAGGTTGTACCAGAATAGGTTTACATGGTTTAATTTTCAAAAAACACCATATTTGTGTTGTACTGCACCGCTCTCTCTCACTGCTGCAGATCCTCTTTTCAGCTGGTCTCTGTTTTAGCTACAGAGTGAGACCTCTTTTCTTCTTCTTCTTCTGTACTATCTTTGATTGCACTGCACATGCCCAGTAGCTCAGATGTAGATCATGTCAGCTAGCTAGCTCCATAGACAGTAAAAGAAAGGCTGTTTCTACAACTTGGGTCAGTTACAAGGCAGGATTAGCTGGGAGACTTCTAAATGAGGGCGCACATGGAAGTAGTTCTTTTGTAGATTATGGTGAACTTGTGTGTGTTGTAGCAGTGCTTTGCTATTGAGAACGAGGTAGCATGCTTGCGTTAGCATGCTAGCGTTAGCATTAGCGTTAGCATGCTAACGCTACGAGCTAATGGTTGCGGTTAGCCTGCTTGTTTCGGCTTGTGACGTCACAAGCCGTGCTGATTTTGACCAGCTCACCCAGAGACTGAAGGCAGGACACATTCAGAAACTGTATCTCACTCTAAACACCATGGATGGATTTTTTTCAAAGTTTGTATGTGTGTGGAAGCACCAGAGACACAACATAACACCCCAAATCCCAGAAAAAGTGATTTTTTCATAATATGGGCACTTTAAGCCTGAATGTAATTTAAACGAAAAAATTCACCACCCCCACAGTTGTCATGAAGGGAAACTTAGCTGTCGACCAAAACCAGGCTGTAAACATGTTTATTTCTGCTGTAAAGTTGGGGCATTGTAACATGCGGGGCTATGGGGAGTGACTCCCTTTTTGGAGCTAGCCTCAAGTGGCCATTTGATGAACTGCAGTTTTTGGCACTTCATGCTGGCTTCATTTCTCAGCACCGGAGGTTGGTGCTTGCTTGTAAATGGTGATGTGTACATTTTGCTAACTTTCAGTATTTGATCAATGCAAGAGTAAACAACTTGAAAAATTGTGTCAATAGATAAAAATACAGTCTTTAATTTAATAGTTGGTCATAATTTTAATATTAATATTTAGAAAATGGAGACAAAAACATTGTTTTGCATAAATAATGTTAGATATAGCGATAAGCTGTGGAATACGTTGTCATAGCCACAGTATGTGTATTCTGCAATTTGTGATTTGATAAAGGTGAAATAACTTGATCCCCCTGTGCTCTACCTGCTGATCGCCATGGCGATGATGACTGGCTCCCAGCCGGAGTAGAGGAGTTCTCTGGTGGATGGGATCCTCCTGGCAATCAGCACCCATAGGGGGCACAACGCCACAAACACCGCACACACCAGCGGGTTGGCATAGTCATTGTCATCTGGACAGGGGAGAAAGAAGGTGGACTCACACACCAAGCACGTGTTGATGGACAATGCTTTTTATCATATATAGGAATATTTGGTTAAAACAGATTAGTGATGCTGTTTTAACCTCATTGTTCTCAGTGAAGTTTGCTGGAAGTAATTTAGTAATTTAGTGTTTTATGTGGAGTCAGCACTGCGCCGGACACTGTTGCTACACTGCTACACTACACTAACTACTAACTACTAACTACACTAACCCTAACCCTAAGGACAATCACTGGCAATAGTCCCATTTGTGTACAGAAAAGGTATTCTCGTACTACCATTGGTACAATTTAAAAAAACTAATTTGCTTAGTAATAATAGTTGTTACAATTGTAAAAAGAAAATAACAATAACAAAGTAACTACAATACATATATTAAAGCACCAGGTAAGATTATCTTAACAATAACAAAACAAACAGAGTTTGACATTAACTAATAATATAACCGTAGAGATCTGTAGAGGACTATATTACCTGACGTGCCAGATGGTTTTCGTGTGATCTCGTGTGAATCCAGCCGCCGTGCAAGGTAAGTCTACATTAGACTACTATAGACAGACTATATTAGGATTGACAGTAAGTCCCTGGTGTTGTCTATAGGGGACAGTGTTACTTCTAAATTGACACTACAGGAGACTATAACCACCACAAACACAACAGCCAAAATAACCCAAATAAGCTCAATATAGTACCTGACTCGCATTTAAAGTTAGTAACATTGTTAGGTTTGCAGACTCTCAGACGAAGGGAGGAGTAATGGGATTACTCCACACTGGTTGCATTGCTTCTGAGTGTGTCAGTGTTGGTTTGTCTGTCTGCGGTGTGGAAACGATGGAGCAGTGGATAGTTTAGTGAAGCTGGGTTCGTCTGCGGTAAAGATACTATCGCCGAGCTGACAACAGCTATATTTTCAGCCCTAAAACACAGTGAGGTTAGGTGGGTGCGGCCTTCATCCCTATTTACCGCACGCAGCCGGAGTCACATTTCACACATTTCTACACATGCTGCTCCCTTTCATGAAAACATCTTCAAAGGTAATAGAGGCTTTTCTGATTGTATCACGTCGCCCATAAACTATAATATATTTTTTTCTTTTTCCTGCCATGAAGGAACAGACTTATTTGTATCTGACATCTGAATAAAGCTGTAAAAACAGCGTTTGCACTAATTTGCTTTAAATTTATGAAATAATATTTACGTTCCCATCTCCTCCATACATTTCTTGCCCACACTGTTAAAAATAGCAAACGAGTGAAAACAACAAAAAATGTCCTCCCTTTATGTGAAAACAGCTGAATGATCTGTGAAGGCCAAAGACATTGATACACTTTGATGCTTGACACATGTGTGAGCACTAATAAGCACCATTAACTGAGCATTATATATATACTAAATGAATCACATTTACTTTGTGAGCTGTGTGTGTGTGTGTGTGTGTGTGTTTTTATTACCTAGTTCCTTGTACAGTCCAGTTGAAATGCCTGCCAGCAGGGACAGGGTGATCAGGTCTCCCAGACTAGCAGCAATGGGCGTGGCCACATTGTCAGGGTTGATGCCGACTTTCCTGGACGCAATGATCACACCGATCATGATGAGTCCTGTGGGATTTTGGGTCAGAGATGTCACAACATGGAAGACATCTGAGGGCACTGTCACACACATAATCTGTAAAATGTACCATGTGATGTTCAGTGTAACCATCTATCATCAGGGTTGTGGGGTCTTATTGACCGTGAACTTCAAACAAGTGTGAGGAGTAAAAACACAGAGTAGAAAATGTTGTCTTTAAGGGTGTAGCCAGAGTTTTTTTTTGTTTTTCCGGGAGAATGGATTGGGAATCTGTTGTTTTCCACCAGGAAAAGTTGAAGCTGGCAAAAACAAATCCTGAAGGTTGGGTTAAAAACATAAAGTGAGAAGATCTGAAGCAATAAAGAGCTGCTGGCCAGAGAGGCTAAAGGATTTACAATATTTTAGGACTAGAACAGTTATAAATGATTTTTTGTTCCCACAGATCAGAAATGGGAAATGTTCTGTTTCTTACAGAAACAGGAAAGTATTCACTGCAGTTTACCACAAACAGGGTCCTCTCATGTCAAGGGCAGATAAGAAAAAGCCTTTGCTCATAGAAGGGCAATAGGGAGAAAAAGCAGTAGAAGAGAAGTTTTTGAGTTAATAAAAGCCATTAAAAACACAATGAATGGAAAATTATGCAGGATAATTTTTTTTAAGCTTTGTATCCTGGATACGGGCACAACATCATGTTGTGGCCCTCCTCCCCACGGGGTTTGGGAAAAGTTTGATTTTCCAGCTCGCTCCGTTAGTGGTGAAGGAGTTGGCTAAGGCTAACACTAGCGATGCTAATGCTAAATATAAGCCGATAGTTGTTGTCGGACTCCCCTCTAGTTGCACATGCGCATGACATACGTCACGACCAAACGTTAGCGATTGGTTATTTATAATTCATAATTTATACTGTTGATCCCCAGTGGGGAAATTACAATTTACACTCTGTTTGTTTGAAATCACTACACACAGGCCTAAAATACACACACATGCTCAGGACCTATTCATGCACAAATGGAGAAATGTCAGAGTGAGTGGGCTGCCAGTGCTGGACCAGAGCCCTGAGCAGTTGGGGGGGTACGGTGCCTTGCTCAAGAGCACCTGGCAGTGCCCAGGAGGTGAACTGGCATCTCTCCAGCTACCAATCCACACTCTGTACTTTGGTCCGTACTGGGAGTTGAACCAGCGCCCCTCCAGTTCCCAACCCAAGTCCCTACGGACTGAGCTACTGCCAAGGCTAACGCTAGCGCTTAACGCTGCTAAGCCAACGTCACGACCAAACATTAGCGATTGGTTATGGCAGATCCAGAGTGGCTCTGGGCAGATCCAATAGTTTTAAACTTCAGCAGAGTACCCGCCTTCAAGGAAGTTAACACTGTCAATGGAGAGAGGCCAGACTCTCTGGACCAATGAAATGGACCAGAGTCTGGTAGGACCAGGCTAATGGACCAGAGTCTGGTAGGACCATGCTAATGTACCAGAGTCTGGTAGGACCAGGCTAGTGTACCAGAGTCTGGTAGGCCCAGGCTAATGTACCAGAGTCTGGTAGGACCAGGCTAATGGACCAGAGTCTGGTAGGCCCAGGCTAGTGTACCAGAGTCTGGTAGGACCAGGCTAATGTACCAGAGTCTGGTAGGACCAGGCTAGTGGACCAGAGTCTGGTAGGCCCAGGCTAATGTACCAGAGTCTGGTAGGACCAGGCTAATGGACCAGAGTCTGGTAGGCCCAGGCTAGTGTACCAGAGTCTGGTAGGACCAGGCTAATGTACCAGAGTCTGGTAGGACCAGGCTAGTGGACCAGAGTCTGGTAGGCCCAGGCTAATGTACCAGAGTCTGGTAGGACCAGGCTAATGGACCAGAGTCTGGTAGGCCCAGGCTAGTGTACCAGAGTCTGGTAGGACCAGGCTAATGTACCAGAGTCTGGTAGGACCAGACTAGTGGACCAGAGTCTGGTAGGCCCAGGCTAATGTACCAGAGTCTGGTAGGACCAGGCTAATGGACCAGAGTCTGGTAGGACCAGGCTAGTGTACCAGAGTCTGGTAGGCCCAGGCTAATGTACCAGAGTCTGGTAGGCCCAGGCTAATGTACCAGAGTCTGGTAGGCCAAGGCTAATATACCAGAGTCTGGTAGGACCAGGCTAGTGGACCAGAGTCTGGTAGGACCAGGCTAGTGTACCAGAGTCTGGTAGGACCAGGCTAATGGACCAGAGTCTGGTAGGACCAGGCTAATGGACCAGAGTCTGGTAGGACCATGCTAATGTACCAGAGTCTGTTAGGACCAGGCTAGTATTTAGTTGCTTAGAATAGAACTCAAGCACTGGCACAGAGAGTCAGATGTAACCCAGACATGCTTGATCAGGGACACGGCTAGAAAGGGGGCAAGGGGTGGTACTGGCACCCCCTGAAATATGATTGCCCCCCCCAATCCATTAGGGCTAGAGTGCTGTCGATTTGAAAATTATGATTTCCATTGGATCAGAGCACTGTCACTTGGCTGCCTGTTCTGCCAAATTTCCCAGCCCTTGTCACATGACCAATTCATGTTTCCATGATGACTGATATAATCCAATTCAATTCTGATATAATGGAACCAGCACTGGAATTTTAATATTTTTTTAAATGGCAGACTGAGCCTATAGAAAATGTGTATTGTATTCGGATTTCAATTTGTTCAAAATGAAAATAAGGGAAATTATCAATGAATGGAATGTGTTTTATTTAGCAGAATTACATTGTGTTGTTCTATCCTATCTAATATTTCCTATATTTCTAAACAGATTTTCTATGCTATATTCTGGGCCACCCCTGACTGATTCTCGGTCCCCCCACTTAAAAAAATCCTGGAATCGCCCCTGTGCCTGATGAGTAGCTGTTAACACTGAATATCCCTGACATCCTGTGTGGTGGCCATACATACCTAGCAGCAGAGAGGCGATGAAGGCAGTAGCCACACTGGAGGCACACAGCAGCACAGCGTGGCCCAGCCTGAAGTGTCCCTCTGGGATCCAGCCGAAGATCACAGCAGCTATAGAGGCCAGGAACCCCACCACTGTGGCCTGGACCTGAACACACACAATAAAATGGTGGATGTATATCAGTTAACATGTAAACTTCAGACGTATGTGAGAGTAACCTGTTACATCTGAGCAGCTTTCTTGATGTAGATGTACTTCCTGCGGCAGCTGAAGAAATTCAACCTGCCAAAGACAATGATGGTGCACTTCTACACAGCCATCATTGAGTCCATCCTCACATCGTCCATCACCATCTGGTACGCTGCTGCCACTGCCAAGGACAAGGGCAGGCTGCAGCGTGTCATTCGGTCAGCTGAGAAGGTGATTGGCTGCAATCTGCCACCGCTCCAGGACCTATACGCCACCAGGACTCTGAAGCGTGCTGGAAAGATTGTGGCTGACCCCTCCCACCCCGAACACAAGCTCTTTGAGACACTCCCCTCTGGCAGGAGGCTGAGGTCCATCAGGACCAAAACCTCACGCCACATAAACAGTTTTTTCCCCTCCGCCACTAGCCTTATTAACAAGGCCCAGAATCCATCCTGACTCTCTCCACACCCCACCTCTGGCTCCTCATGCCACTGTACCTACTCTGCTGTAGCGTCCCTTTTTACTACTGTTTAACTTATTTTACTATTTATTTAAATTTATTTTATCGTTATTAATACGTACTGTGTGTATATGTTTATACTTATATTGTTTATATTCTTTTTATCCTTCTTATATTTGAATGTGTGACATGCTCCAACAACACCATGACAAATTCCTTGTATGTGCAACGTACTTGGCAATAAAGCCCTTTCTGATTCTGATTCTGATTCTTTCAGAATCTACACACTGTTGAAGCTTACATGGCATTCATACATACAGTATGATTTACAGTTTGATTTATTCAATATCACAGACCCCAGAAAATAACTTGTTAATTCATGTTTACTCACAGTTATTAGCTTTTTATCTAAGGGGAATACTATTTCGAAACACACAGTGTCACAACTACCAAAATAAGTAATAGACAAAAAATGTGAATCTCCAATATAAGTATCTTAATGGAGTGTGACCCAGTGTGAGTACACCCTGCCTCTTTATAGGAGGTTATGTCAGCAAGTGTTCCAGGAAGTATGGACTCACCAATCATTACACAACCACAAGCCCACTTCAAATAACAGACCCTCAGAAATGGCCAAATGAAGAGTTAATTTTGGGAAATTAAATATTATTGGAATGTTCACAATAGGATATTTACATATATCAATATGTCAAGCTGGATTGACAGAGACTGACCTCTCATTTTGGAAATATTGGTTGTTTATATCCTTGTTTATGTACAGTAACTGCTCAGAGAAGTAGCAGGAAATGAGAGGCTGCAGTGAGTGCAAGGACATTAATTGAGAGTAATGACAATAGTGTTTGAGGAAAAAGCTCCTGCAGTCTCCTGCCCATGCTATTTCCTGTCCCACCTGCTCTTTGTCTTAGGACACAAGCTGTTTTCAAAATGTGCTTGACTGACATCTCAGTGACTTTCAACTTAGACCCGCATTAGGGGTGTCACGATTGTCCAAAAATCCACGATTCGATTTCACTCGATTTTAAGGTCACGATTCGATTCAAATTTCGATTCAAATTTCTTTTCAGCAGTAACAGCAGGAGCCACTAGATGGCAGAAGGGTACACCAGTTTGAGTTTCTCAGAGTTTACAAGGTGCAATTAAATGCACCATGAGGTTAACGAGGTGCACCTGAACACAGCATTTAGTAACATCAGCGCCCACAGGCTTTACAGTTCGTGGTGTGTTTACATAACTCAGGGGAAGGCGAAACGTTGCCACAACCATGATTTCAGGAAAGGAGGGGGATTTTCCAGTTCTGTTGTGTCATCGCCGACTCCCGCAGTGGCCATGGTGTCTGGAAAAGTTCAGCTGCAGGCTACTGGTAAGCTAGCGTTATCCTGTTTCTCTAGCTGCATGCTTTAGGCAGGCAAGCCTGTTTTTCTTCAGACGTGCGCAAGTAGGCGGGGTTGGAGAGAGAAAAATTGTGACACCCCTAACCCTTATTGTTCTGAAGGTGCAGTCAGATCAGACAATATGTGGAAACACACTGTGCTGGTGTAGCGTTAGTGTGTGTGTGTGTGTGTGTGTGTGTGTGTGTGTGTGTGTGTGTGTGTGTGTGTGTGTGTGTGTGTGTGTAGTGGCTGTAAGTATGTGCTTTCAATCAAATTGTTTGTCACTTTTTATTTCTGATCAGAGCTAGAGTTCAGAAGCTTGAAGCCACACAGTAAGTGTTACTGGTGTGCCCAGTAATGATCCGTCGCTCTGTTTACTGTACACACAGTGCACTTATGAAACCAGATTGTTCCCAGGTTTGGCAGTAATTTGATTCCTGAAATGTTATGTACAGCAAAAACTGTGTTTCCTTGATCAGGTTAAGGGTCCAAGAGAAACCCTAATTATTTGGCCATGTAAAACTGGAAACTGGTTTCAGATGGTTTTTAAAGGTTGTTTTGTGCATGATAAAAATGCTGAACAAGGATCATGTAGCTGTGACAGGAAAAAAGAAAAAGCCTCATTACTTGTAGCTAGGGCTGGGTATCGCCAATGATTTCCCGAATCGATTTGATTCTGATTCCCAAGGTCCTGATTTGATTTGATATCAATTAGGGACATTTCAGTTACAATACCAACTTTGCTTGGATATAAAAATAAATTCTCAGAGAACCTTTGCTGTAAATTGTACAAGCAAGAAGCAACCCTCAAATATGTTTTTTTTATAATGCATCAGGTTAATGTTTACATTAAGTATTGACCCCCAAAAAGGGGGTATTGTAGCTGTGCATTGTGGTATCCCAAATAATTCAATGCAAAGTCACACTTAAAATTAAAATGTTTGCATATAAATGGCGTTTTAGAACATTGAACAGCACATAAACTCATAACCTGATTTCTTCCACCCAGTACCCTGGTTTGTTATGTGGCTGTAAGCATAGTCAGAGTTCACCTTATTGTCCTCTAGAGATGTGCTAAGGTTACCTGGATGAGGGCCAAGTTCCCCATGATCATCTTCCACATGTTCTTAGCTGTGTCCATCTGACCAATATTAGCCTGAAAGAGAGACAAGAACACACAAGTTCAACATATTATCGTGTGTGTGTGTGTGTGTGTGTGTGTGTGTGTGTGTGTCTGTGTGTGTGTGTGTGTGTGTGTGTGTGTCTGTGTGTGTGTGTGTGTGTGTGTGTGTGTGTGTGTGGGTGTACAGCGTGTGTCCATGCTGTTGCCTCTTGGTCCCATCAGAACAATCAGATGTCAGTTCTCTGGACAAAGACACTCTGATCTGATCCCCCACCCTGTGGCAGACTCCACTTATCTCATCTCCCTCTTTCTCACACACACACACACACACACACACACACACACACACACGGTCTCAAGTGGCTACAGTGGGCTACTGTGTGTCCAGAGCAATGATCCTGATGCTCATCCACAGTGAGAGGACACAAACAGAGGATCTCCTCTTCCTTCCTGTCCTCTAACATTTACATATGTAGAGGGAAGGAAACATCTGGACCAATGAAAACACACACAAGTCTGCGGGGAGGGATATCTGCTTCATGCTTGGGTTTATGTAATAATGCGGTGTACGAAGTTTCTAAGAATAAATATTTATTTAAGTATAAAGTTTGGAGGATAATTACAGTTTAACTTCTGTTTTAACAATTGTTCTTCACAATTATCCAGCAGCTACAGACTGTTCTTAGGAGTTGTTGGAGAACAAAAGAAAGTGAATAAGGTAAGGAGAGAGTGAATATTGGACTTATATTGGCCAGGCAGCCAGAAATATGTCTCCAAAGAACACACTATTGCTACACATCTGTTGGCTTGTGTTGATTACTGTAATGGCGCTTTAATGAGTCTTGCATAAAGAGTTTGACTTTTATACAGTAAAACGTTGAATACATCCTCTTAACTGACTTACTGTAAAACAAATATTAAGAGGATTAGAGACACTAAAGTAGTGCAAAACATAAAAAGACATGCTATTATGATAAGTGAAATAAGCTAAATTGAGGGAATGGGAGTTTTTTTAAATGCTGAAACTTCATTATGACTATACATAAAGATAAACCAATGTTAAAAGCATTTCAATGTTTAATAACTGGTTAATAATGAAGAGCCATAGTGAGATGTTAATATTGTTTTTTTCTGTGCGTCTCCCTCTCAAAAGTCTCACATTGTAGCACCATCCCCATTTGACAACTGTATCTGGCAGCATGACAGGCAGCTTGACGCTCATGTGTTTAGAACTGTGCGTCATTGGGATTTGTGTCTCTGCCACTTAGCCACGCAAACATACTCCTCACCCATGAGCACCATGTAAATGTGTGCATGAACGCCTCAGGCTACCACAGCCATGCTAACCCTAACCGTAATAAATCTTTTCTGATTCTGTCGTTCAGAGGGGGCAGACTACCACAGACCTTAGATAGGAGAGATAAGAGAAAGCCAACCGTCTGTGCAGAGCACTGGGGGCATCATAGACTCACAATCAACTCCACATGTGAAGGGATGCATATAGTTGCTTTCAGACAGAACAAGCTTTTGCAACTCATAGAAAAATTCCCGTTTAGAACAACAATGTGCAAACCAACAACAATGTGCAAACCAATTCAGTACACAGATGAGCTCAGAAATTTGCAGAAGCATCGCCTGGTGTTATGTGATATGTGATGATGATGATTATGATGATGATGCAGAGTCCTCAGCTTTGAGTGTGTGTGTGTGTGTGTGTGTGTGTGTGTGTGTGTGTGTGTGTGTGTGTGTGCGTAGGCGCCTGTATTAGCGGTGTTTGGATCATCAGTGAAAGTGATTCACAGAGGACATAAGAAGGATGAGACACCCTACGATTCAAAAGCATCACTACACATTTAAAAACACCATTCATTTGCAACTTGTTCACTTCGGAGCAAATCTGTTGATTACATGGTTAGAGCCACATATGTGAATGCAGTGTATGTTGAAACATCTAATACACATAGGATGAGGATAAAGTAGGCTTTTGTATTGTTTGTAATCGCTGATTATAGTGTGGTCAATGTTGTATTGTTTTTGCAACTCGGAGACAGTTGCAGTGCAGGTGCTGCCAAGTTCTTGTAATCCACAAAATATCATTATCCAAATACGTACAATCAGTAACATGAGAGGGAATAAGACAGAGGTGAGAAAAAAACTGCGTGTTGATAAAAAGTAAAAAGACAAGACTCGTTTGAGTGAAATATTCAAAGAAAAAAAAAAATGAAAGGAAACACGGTCATGTGAATTGAAAACTCGTACAGCCAGCCAGTCCTAGGGATTACGTTATTTTTTTATCACTAATAAGCACATTAGGAAACTTACAGTGGTCTTAATCTGCACATAATTAGCGGCGGCATGGAAAGAAAGGTCCTGCTGGGGCCAGCCAGCAGAGAGCTAACAGTAATGTCTCAGGACAAGCTCCACACTCTGGCCTACTTTGTGATGATGGATGTGAGAATCCTTTTATGCTGAACTCTAAACTATACAGCTTGACAAATGGGACTGGTGCAAAAAAATAAGTTAATACAAATAAAGTTATTATATCTGCTAATTCTGTTAAAGTCTTAAAACATGACTTTAAATAACTAAATGATGTCTACATGTGTGTTGTTGAATCAGCAGGGATAACAAAAATATTTGAACGCAATACAATGTTGACATGAAACCTACGTCCTTGGTCATGGGTTTGTTTTAAACACATACATTTTAATATCCCTTTAATAGTGTTGCAAAAGTTGTCATTCCAGGGATATATTTATTTAGTTATTTGCAAAATGTGGGCCGCTGCCCCTCTAACATCCTCCTCATGTCCCTGGTTCCATGTAAAACGATGATACTTATATCATAATGTATATGTTGTCTGCTACAGGTGGTTATTTCAAGACATTGTCCTTACTTTGAAAATAGCCACTCCAGATTTAATATCATAGCCAGATTCCAACAACCATTGACAATTTGTTAAACCAGTGTTGAAGCATTGGTGACAACGTCTCCCAATCTGTCATTGATTCACCGTTATATCTGCACTCTGAAATAATATGGAAACATCAGGCGAAGTTAGGCAAAACACTGACTAAAAACATTTGAAACCAAAAAAAAGCAACCGTTGTGTCTCATCAAATATTCAAATTTTAGACAATTAGACTTTATCCCAGATATAAATTCACAAACTTCCCAGCAGTATAAAAAGTGTAGGCCTATAAATAGATAGGACTTAGCCCCACATTTACCAACTGCAATATTAAAGTGATTATATTAATACTGAAATGGGTCATTCTGCATAATTAGTGCTTTTACTTTGGGTACTTTCTTGTGGTGCTGATACTTTTTTTAATTTTACTTAAGTAAAGTTTTGAATGCAGGACTTTTACTTTTAAGAGTATTTCTACAAAACATCTGAATACTCACAAATTCACTTGTTACAGGGCATGAAAACTGTCAGACTAATTCTAAATATCTTGTTAGAATCGATTATTTTTGTGACTGCAGTGAGCTCTTCATGCTGGGTTGGCTGCTGTTAGCAAAGACAATCAGCTTTGTCACCTGTTTTCTATAGGCCAGTGGAAAGAATGTGAGGATTGGTGCACTTAAGAGCGATACTGGACTCATTTTCTTATGTCTTCATAACTGTAGGGTGTGCTGCTAACCTTTGGTCACCAATGCTGCTGGTTCATTGAACATTCAGACTATACAATGGACCATTTTAGCTCAGAGAGCAGCATTATTGGCGTGAACCACAGACAATAGATGTACCAATAGCATCACATTCTACTTGTGCAAACCCTGCAGCTTGACCAAAGTGGCATGTACAGTAACTGTCTAAAATGTGAATATGGTTAGCCAGCAGACATAAGCTAGCTATAATTATGCAAGAACGACACAATAATACAGACTCAAGAGATTGGTTTTATGTATTTTTTTAAAAGTAAATTAAAGAGCTGAAACCTGCTCTTCTGGCTAACAGTTAATCAAACCCAGTAAGCTTATCACAAAAACAGATACCGTAACATGAATGTGGGTAGGTTGATTGTCAAAGACTCCCAAAACAACATGTATGACTGTGTTAAACAAGTGACTGCAGTGGACATTTTAATCATGTGACTGATCCATTTAACGTAACGGGTGCAGTTTTAAACACGTAGTTAACGTGAAACGGAACTAGATAAGTTTGGGTAACAAAAATACTTAGCCAGGGTTAGTAAAAGAAATCAGAGATTGGCTGTATATACATATAACATACAAATTTAAGACTTTTAAGACCTTTTTAGGACCTTTATGAATTAAATTTAAGACCTATATCACAACATAAAAGTACAACGAAATGTAAAGTCACAAAAATACTTGCAAAGTATTTAAATGTATTAAAATTGAATAAAAGCGACACAGAGTAATAATAATCTGTACATATACAGCAGATTATATTTGGACTATCAAAAGAAAGAACTACAGAAATAAAAAAAAAAACATTTCAATGATCATTAGAGGTAGCATTACATGGGCGTAGGAAAATGAAGACCTGTTTAAAATGATTTAAGACCTAGAACACAATACTTCAGCAAATTGAAGACTTTTTAAGGCCTAAAATTTTAGACTTTTTTAGACTTTTTAAGACCCCGCAGAAACCCTGATATAGTAACTACTAAAATGAGGACGTAACGTGACGTCACAGATGTCATTGCGTCACGGACTAAGGTCCGTACAACTCTGTGTGACTGTGAAACTTGATTTCAGAAAGTGACAGTTGGCTTACGGTTTTACACGGGACAAAAAACACAGGCTCATGAGTCAAAACTCCTGTGTTTGTTTGACCCATCCCTCGTATCCCCGTAATTTGCCACCCTTATACTTTGTCACCTCACTTCCTCGTTTGCTCTCGCGATAATTACTACAGCCAGGAGAGGTCGCACCCTAACAAGAAATGTAAATATGGGTCGTTATGAGCTGCTTGCACAATCGATCTATACGGTCGTTTTCTGGGTGAGGACGGTCTGGTCTGTCTACTACAACAGCATGGCCTTTGGTTTGACTGAACCAGCATAGTAACTAACAAATTTGAATTACTAGTTCAAATTAATATACACGAAAATATATACTGGTCCAAATTATTTCTCTCTACTCAGTAAATGTTTGAGATGAACAACATATTAAAGTGCTCATATTATGCTCATTTTCAGGTTCATAATTGTATTTAGAGGTTGTACCAGAATAGGTTTACATGGTTTTAATTTTCCAAAAACACCATATATTTGTTGTACTGCACATTGCTGCAGCTCCTATTTTGACCCGGTGTGTTCAGGTCTCTGTTTTAGCTACAGAATGAGACCTCTCACTGCTGTAACATCTCTGTTGGGAGTCGCACATGCGCAGTAGCTAGGTAAGGACTACTAGCCAGTCAGAAGCAGAGTATGAGGGCGTGCCCTGACAGTACCTAGGTAAGGACTACTAGCCAGTCAGAAGCAGAGTATGAGGGTGTGCCCTGACAGTACCTAGGTAAGGACTACTAGCCAGTCAGAAGCAGAGTATGAGGGCGTGCCCTGACAGTACCTAGGTAAGGACTACTAGCCAGTCAGAAGCAGAGTATGAGGGCGTGCCCTGACAGTATCTAGGTAAGGACTACTAGCCAGTCAGAAGCAGAGTATGAGGGCGTGCCATGCTAGCAGCTAGGTGAGCATTATAACGTGTGTTCCAAAGTGACCACGTTTGTCTCTGAAGTAAAGGCTGGACTACAATAGAGCTGTTTGGAGCAGTTTGTGAACAGTGTTTTCTGTTGGAGATGGTAAGTCCCTTTGGGGTGGACTTTGGGCTTTTTCACTTTGTAAACCTATAACATGCACAAAAAAGATATATAACACGATAAAGGAAAAGCCAAAAAGCATAATATGAACACTTTAAGACAAAACCAACCTTTGTGCTCAAGTGAACAGGCTGGGCGCGGACAGTGAAAATGTTAAAAAAAAAAAAAAAAAGAACGGGACAAGAATGTTGCTATCAGTTTGTATGAAACCCAGGTCACATTTGGCAATATGACCTCTGACCCCAAGAACACTCAGCTTTAATGGGTCTGACGGGGGTTGCCACACAAAGAGAGATAGATAACTTTACACTAAACACAACCACAATCAGTTGAAACAATTCTCCAGGCTAAAATTAGACAAATCTGCAGTGATATACAAAACAAATTCTAGACATGGCTACTTTAGAGATAAGATGAGTTTTTTTTCAGTTTGAATAATGCAATAGAAAACAACCAATGGCACTTTGGGTAGGACATACTGTAATTTGGTAGTTCGGGATAACTATTAAGTCTCTGTCTTAAAGGTAAGACCTCACCAACACACAGACTCACACTCTCACACAAACGCACACATTTCTTACCGCTGTTGAAAGTCTGGAGGCCAGCGTCATCTCCAGGTTGCCTTTGAGCCCCAGCAGTGCTGGAACCAGGATGAACACCTCCGACACCTCCGTAAACACCGTCCAATGCTGCAACGACCACCATGTAATATCAGTAACACAACATCGACATAATGAACACACTGCTCACAGGGACATGGGACACTGTCACCTACAGTACATGTATGGAGTGTGTCCTTATTTGGGAGCAGAATGGATCTGTGACCTTGTTCTTTAATATTGATTCAGCGGTGAAACCAGACCTGTGTGATGGACCAGATAGTGTGTCTCTACAGACCTTTTACACTATGTATCATTTCAGCTGTCTCCTCTAACACGATCAGGGTCACTGGGACTTTGTGTAGAAATGATTTATCATCCTCCTCTTCTGGCTTCCATTCTCCCCTTTTCCCTTGTGATTCCCCTCTTTCACCTTTACCCACCAATCCTTATCTACTGCAGCTTTAACACAAGGACACTGGCCTGCCTCATATCTCTCTATCACTAAAATGGTTTATTACAAATGAGTTATGATAACAATGTTATTACTTTGAACAAATATTAATATTTCTGTCAATACACATGGGCGGTTCACACTAATGCAAAACTCTGTACCTTCACAATTACTTCTGCAATGTATACAGCATTTTTATATACATTTCATTTTTCTCTGTAGGAGGAACCTTTCATGTAAGTATCAACAAGGTTGGGGAGTAACGGGATAACGTATAACATATCAAACGTATCAAAATACAAAACATGAGTAACTGTAATCCGTTACAGTTTAAATTGATGGTTTTCTGAAAAAAGTTACTACTAAAAATATATTTACTTCATTAGCTCTGCCACGGAGGTTATGTTTTCATTTCGGTTGGTTCGTTAGTTTGTTGGTCTGTCAGCAGGATTACAGAAAAACAACTGGCCCGATTTTCACGAAACCTGGTGGAAGGGTGTAGCATGGGCCAAGGAAGAACCCATTACATTTGGGAGTGGATTCGAATCACTGAGCTGATATGCAAACTATGTTTGCCTTAACTTTGCAAGATGGGGCATGGCCTTGGCGAAGGTTTGCGCTTTCCAAGTGCCCTGCTAGTTTGTTTTTGATTTACTTGCTCTAAAATGCATATGAGGCAAGCATTATCTAAACACAATTTCTTTTTAAAAGTGATTAGCACCTGTCACATGACAATGGCAGAGGAGACACACAGCTAGGACACGGTCAAGAATGTGTTTTTGGCATGGAAATAGAAGACCCAGTCAAATGAGCTCAGCAAGACGTTTTTGAAGTGTTCTAAAAGTAATCCAAAGTATTTAGAATATGTTACTTAATTTGAGTCATCTAATGAAATACGTTAGATATTACATTTTAGGGCATGTATTCAGTAATCTGTAGTGGATTTTAAAAGTAACCCTCCCAACACGAAGTATAAAGTTAATTTCATGTACAGTATTGTTTTAAGGTTGTGTGGAGTTTATAGCCTGTTTCCAGACCTCTGTATTGCACACATTTTATTTGTTTAGCAATTCAAAGGTCTGGTGTTATACCCACTGATGGCTATTTCCTCAACCAATCCAAGTCAACCAAACGTAGCTTTAGGAATGGGAACATCATTTTCCTAAGGAGCTAGCCAGCCAGGCGCTAGGCCAGCAGAATCTAAAGGACAACTTAGGCAGATGGTGGGCTTGCTTGAGAGAATCACAAATCATGTTTAGCACTGCCAAGATAACGTGTCTGCTCAGCTACACATCCTAATCCTAGTAGATGGCCTTTCGTGAAATTTATAGTTGGTGTTATAAGACCTGCCACTAGATAACCTCCTCCAAGGCTGCTGGCCAGCTCTTGAGAGGTGGGTTCCCTGTGAGTCGCTAGGCTTGTCACTGTAGTGAAGTGCCTCCATTAAAGTTCATGCAGTGATAGCAGGTTTGGGGTCTACTCTGGCCAAACACAAAGCTGTTGCTGAGGCTGAGGCCATCGATCTATCCCTAGTAAAAGTGCTTATCTTTGGGGCCAGTCCCACAGGCCCCCAGCACTTACAGTCCAGTCTGCCCAGAGCTGAATCAATATTCACTGCAGCTGACGCAGAAAAGAAAAGAGAAGGAGAAAATAGACGGGGGGAAGAAAATAGAGGAGAAGCAGACGTTGAAGCTACATACAAACACTGTTGTCCTGCATTTCTCACACTAGTAAGCTTGTATTTCTGTTTCGCTATTTTGGTCCGGCTGTATATGTCACTATGTTGTACTGTATAGGACAGATAAGGGCACCCATTATCTGTGCTGTCTACAGCTTAGTTTGTGTTGTATCAGAAGGTGTGGCACCAAAACTCCAGTGTGGGTTAAACTCCCTCTGTCTGTCCCCTTGTTGTCATCAGGCCAAGCAGAGCTCCTTTCCAACAGCCAGTCCCTCAGCTTGGCCCACTGCCTTCTGCCAACCCAGCAGCCTTGTGAGCACCTCTGTTAGCAATCCTCTCTTATTTCACAGCCGCTTGTTTTCAAGCTTTCTCCCCTTCTCTCTCTAAGTCTGTTTTACTCCCCTATCTCTCTCTTTGCCTCCCCTGTGGTGATATATGTTGTTGTCTCCTTGGAACACTGGCTCTGAGCCAAGGAAGCCCTCCCTCCTCATGGCCACCTCCTCGGTTCCAGGAACTCTACTGGACAACCCCAGTACCTCTGTGTACAGACCTATAGGAGCTTTGGAATGCAAGCCCCACAAGGGTTGGGTTGCCCAGTTGAGCAACATGGCCCAATTTCATTTATGATCACTGTACTTTCTGTACTGAGTGGGAAGCTGAACCTGATGGAACGTAGTCTGGCGCAACGGAAGAACATTTCCAGGATAAAGGCTGACATCCAGCGCATGTCAGGATTTGCCTGTCCGATAGCTCACGTTACTCTATTGTGTGAACAGTTAACTTAATTTAATATTGTATGCGTTTTATTTAGAATTAGCCATTCCAGAGCCTCCCTATGTGCAAATGTTCCACCAAAACTAGTTCCTTCCTGAGGCTATTTTGCATCTGGAGCTTAGCGCAAGATGATTGTGACTGATTTAAAGTAATTCTATCCCAGAATGTATGTGTGCTATAGGCACAACTTACTTCAGCGCTGTCACAACGCTGTGGATATAGGTCAGGCAATGCAAGACAAGATGGCACTTAATGTCTGTGGCCAGGTTAGCTCTGTTGGTAGAGCTGGCGCACATATATAGAGGTTTGCTCCTCGACGCAGTGCCCGCGGGTTCGACTCCGACCTGCGGCCCTTTGCTGCATGTCATTCCCCCTTCTCTCTCCACTTTCATGTCTTCATCTTTCCTGTGAAAATAAAGGCCTAAAAATGCCCCCCAAAAAATAATCTTTAAGATGGCACCTCCGGCAGCGTCACAGAAACTGCATCAGGTGGTGTTTGTTTCCATGCATGGTACAGGTTGGGTCCCGCTTTGTGTGCCAACACATGCCATGGAGGGTAAAATGAACACAGCTGTGACCAAAGGCATTGGGCATTGGGTGTAGTTGATTCTCAAATATGTTATGCAACAAGACCTCATTGGCATTAAATGGATGAGTTTTCAGGCACAAATTTGGCACTAATGTTCCCACACATGTACACAAAAAGCATGATCAAGCTCTAAGCTAAGTCCTAAAGAAGCCGGAGATGTGGACTGTTTGCATCTAGGGACCAGATGAAAGTAGATGCAAGGTAAAACCTGAAATATCTGACTAGGGCAAGTACAAATAAGCAACCAATCCAATGACTCCTGAAGATCCTGGACAGAGTGAAAAATTAGCCAGGGTTTTGGGCAACACAAAAGCATTTTAACCTACTAACCCTTGCAATTTGCATCACTCACATCCTAACCAAGTACCTGTCTGGGATATTGACAGGTGTTAATAGCTGTGAGCTGATATCTTGTCAATGATTGTCAGGACATAACATTTTTGCATGACGGAAAAGACTGACCAATATGAATAGAAGGTCTAAAGCAAGCAATAGAATAGTGCAAATGGTGGACACTATTGAAAGTTTAGAAAAAATGCACTGGGTCCTATATTTTATATTTTGGTGGCATTGTTTAGGAAAATCCTGGAATGAATGGAATACTAATGATGCATTCATTTGAGCATCAACTTTGTCCAGTGAATAGAGCCAGGGTTGGAAGACAGAATGATGATTCAGGCTACATTTACATTGCTACGTTGTAGCTTTTAAAAGGGGCGCTATGCAGTTTTGGCCATTTCTTCGCTGTTTTCTCGCTTTTTGCTGGTAGGTTTCTCTATAGAGCCCCCCCTACAGGTTTCTCTATAGAGCCCCCCTACAGGGTTCTCTACAGAGCCCCCCCTACAGGTTTCTCTCCCCCTACAGGCTTCTCTATAGAGCCCCCTCAGTTTGAGGGAATAAGCCCATGCCCTGGTTTAGCGGTGGCTCCTGTGTAAAAACCAGGTAAGTGGATGTGGTTGGACTAAAATGGTGTCTGGTGGGCAGTGGGGGTTTGGCTGGTGTTAAACCATTGTTTCAACTATGATTTCCTGTTTTCTGGTGCCTGTATTTTTAGGATGAAGCTGTGTCCCACCACTTTATTTTTGTGTTTAAGTGTACTGACATGCAGGACAGGCTGCTAGACACTGAGGAAAACACAGATGATAATGATTTTTTACTGCACTAACAAGTTTTAATTGTTGCATCATTGGTTTGTTGTTTGCACAGAGGAAGAAACTGTATGTTTTAGAATCTGAAACTGTGTCCTGTGACTGATAGCAAGTCACCCATTTGGCCTTTGACACCGGCATTCCCAGGAAAACTAGCACTACATGACCTTTACAAACCACATGCAACCTTTAGTGAGTAACCCAAGTGAGCCGGTTTCTAGTCCTGGCTGTAAGAGACTGATGGTTTTAGGTCATTCTGCTGCCAAATCACTAAGCACAACTATGCAGACATCTCACTCCTCTATACCAGCCTGGACAGTCCTTTCTATGTGGGAATGTGGCCAGCTGTGTGTGTGTGTGTGTGTGTGTGTGTGTGTGTGTGTGTGTGCAAAGTCAAGTGACCAACGTTAAAGAGGTCACATTTCAAAGAAGCCTTACAGAAAGTGAAAAGCTGCAACTTCTAAACTTAGGAAAGGGCTCCTCGATTATCACGATTATTTTGGTCAATATTAAAATCACGAGTATTTAACATGATTACTCATTGACTTTTGGACAGATGTTGCAATTATTACAGTTAAAAAACAGTGAAACAAATCAACAGTGAAAACTTTCCCTTAATTCTTTTCCCGGTTGAACTTTTTTTTTCATTCAGAACACTAGACAAAGAAGTTGACTTGCAAAACGAAATGTGCAAAATAATTGTTTTTCGTGAGCCAAAATCAAAATCGCGATTCAAATTTGATTTAATCGCACAGCCCTAACTCAGGCCAGGCAGACACAACAAATAAAGGCTCTAACATGTTACAGTTTTCAAGCTCACTTTTAGCAGAGAGCTGGTACAGTCTGACTGAACCAGAGAGAGAGCGAGAGTTAGACAATTACCTTCCTGCAAGGACAGGGGCGGATTAGCTAAGTTGGTGTTTCATGGTGTCATGGAGGGGGAATTAGACAGTGAGACAACCTGCTAGATGCTTAGCCGAACTCACTGGAACAGTCATTTTTTAGGCTGACCATCAAGCCTCATCTTGCATCTCACACCAAAGCATTTCTTTAAGGCTTGCCCACAGGCACAAGCATGGCTGACAAGAAGTGAGAGATGAGGCCCTGTACATGTACCTTCACCATGCCTCCTCTTTCCCAGCCTCACCTCTAAAGGAATGGTGCACTGAGTGTTTTGGAAACTGGAGCGACTGCAGCAGCATGGTGCCTAAGTTGAGGCAGCATGAAAACTTTTTTGACCTCAAACCTCTGCATTCCTGGTTTAGTGAGGATACCTAACCGCACGGTAATGGAGGCTTAGACACTGCATTGTATTTTTGTTTTCACTCAGACTCTTGCTCGACTGAAGTGTGCTGCCATTTCAGGTGCTCAAAGAAAGTACACTCATTCCCCTGCCTCTTCCCTTCCTCCCTGTGCCGAGTTCCTGGGGTCCACCATGTTGGCATGAGTATGCGTGTACACAATGTGCCCGGATTGGTCTCCTGGCAGCCTGACACCTCCAGCTTTATCTGCATCACAAGCTGACTTTAAGGAAAATATATGACCTGTCAGCATGACTTTGGCCTGCATTTCTACACTGCACGTGAACTCTTAGATGTACTCAGAGCGAGACGGCAACTCCAGTGAGTTAGCAGGAAAAAAAGGAAAGAGAGTAATTATAAATTCAGTCATATCTTTTTTTGGAGGCAGAGTTGTTCCAGCAGCTCTCTGGCTACACACTGCACTACAATTAGCATATTCTATTCCTGTTTCTATTCTATAAAAGTCAGATTTAAAATAGTAGGGTATGTGACAGTATATTAGAAGACAAGTGTGTACTACTATGTGCCAGCCCTGAGGACAGGCAGGCCCGAGGTGAGAAAGGTTTGTTAAATACCCCCATGGCGTGTGACGACTGCCCCACCCACCCCCAAACTCACGGCATCAGAATCAGCAGCACATTGACAGTCTCCAAATGTGTCTTGAGTGACCACTTGTGAAAAGCTTTCAAATAACAAAATTTGGTTTGGAAGAATTTGTAGGAAATGAAACCATTTTACAGCTGCTGCTTTGACCACTCGGGCCCGCTGGCTTACTCCAGCGCTGACACAGTGCTGTGGAGAGAAGTCTGGCCATGCCAGACTAATAAATAACAAAAGGAGACATTGGTGAATTGGGGGACATTTTATGAAACTAAAAATAAGGTTATTGTATACCGACGGCTGCCTTTTCCAGGCCGTGGAAAGAGCAGCCAGCACCAGAACAAATGCAGCGACGCATCGCTTGACAATTTTTGCTAATAACATCCAAAACATACGATTCACTCTCAGTGGTTTCTGTGACAATAGAAATACTTTTAATGAGTACGTAGTTCTGCTCACAGTTGACAGTTTACATACGCGTAAACACTGCTATAACAATGTGGCACATGCGGCCTAAACCACCTCCGAATGTGGTCTGAGTGATCAGATCTCAATGTGTCCTGGTTGCATTCCCACCTGTCCTCAGAGCTGTCTACTTGTGATCAAAAAACTCTGATCGGATTCTATTACCAGGTGCACAATGCCTGCAGTACCGGCTCTGCTCAGAAACACAATGAACTCCTGTTGTTTTTTACAGGTAACTGGATTGTCAGAAAAGGGAATAAAGTGGAGTTCAACTGACTGGATTAATGTCTGAATGAGTGTTTCTGGACATTTGGATCCAGGTATCCTGTGATCCTGTTCTCCAAATAAAGATGAAAGTGTGTTGGCCCAAAACTGTTGTTCCCCCACTTCATACCAAGTACCCAAAAATATTTAACTTTCCATTAGTGTTACCATACAGTACATGTTCTTTAGGCTTGGACAAGAGCAGAACCTTTTGGTGCAATGAAGAACTTTTTCAAGTGTGCATAAAGCCTAGTTCAGACTAAAGATTTGCAACGAGACAAAACCGTTTTAGAACGTCGTAGAGAAAAGTTGCAGCGGTCTGAACTGGCCCGTCTCAGCTCGACTAAAGCCGGCTGATGGTGGTCAAGTCTCAGAGGCTGGTTTTAGAATGGGACGTCAGCTGTTTCAACAGCAAATAGCGAAGTCATCTTGTAAAGTCAGCTACATACTATAAAAATCAAATTATCAATAATCCATTTTATTTCTGTTAACTGGTCAAAATGGCAGATAGATGGAGGCTCAACGTGCGCCTGAAAGCACGTACGGTCGAGCGAGCTAGAGAATGACTGAAGAGAGGGAGCGCCTAGGACAAAGCCGTGAATCAGAGAAACATTTATAGTTAGATTTAGATTTAGACGCAACAAATGATATATTCAGCTACAAAAAGCCCGGAAGTCGGACGTACGAACGGAAGTACAAAGAGTCGTTGCTAAGGAGATGATACAGCGTCTCATCTAGTCTCATTGGTGTGAACTGGAAGGTTTCAGAACGCTACAGACCGGTGCATAAACTACACTGAATTGTTTATTTAGATTGACCAGTTTCTAATTACAATCAGAACCAAGCATATCTTTCATAGATGTATGCTCTATGCTGTACTAGGGCTGGGACGATATGCTTTTTTGTCCCGATTTGATTCCTTCATGATACATGGGTGCCGATTGAATTTGTATTGCGATTTTCATTTATTGCGATTCTAGAAGTACTGTGATTCGATAGTATCGAAATATTGCGATTTTCTGTTCTTTCTTTAACAAAAACAAAAGTTGAATAATACACTTCTAGAGACAATATACCATGAGACACTTCTAAAAACTAATTGTTTTCTAAAAAAAGAATGCACATCACAATCTCATGTCAGTCAGTCTGACATTGATTTCATTTGTAAAGAAGTACATAACATAGATTTTCTGCATTTTCTGCTTTTGCTCGGTTTTGCTAGGAACGGTTATGATGCAGTCGTGGTACCTGATAAACAGGACATATTTAGGTGAATCATTGGTAAAAAAATAAATAAAAAATCATCGCAAAAAATAATAATCACAAGACATATGAGAATCCTTTTTCCCCCAAACCTACTATGTACAGTATATAATATGTTGGGATCACTCACCTGGACCTGGTCTAGCACCATTCCAGCTGCCACTGTCCCGAACCCAGCCAGCAGGAAGGGGAAGACCACCTGCAGGCCAATGGAGAAGGAGGTCTCCTTGAGGGGTGCCGGTGGTTCTGGGCTCTGGTTGGTGCTGGTGTCATCGCTCTCGTTGCTCTGGCTTGCGTTCTCCAGGAGAGCATCCTCCTCGCGCTGACCTTTGGCATTGGCCCGGCAGTCCATCGCCACCACAATTTCCGTCCTCTCCTCATTCTCTGCGGCCTCGCCGGCCCTCTCTGTGAGAGACGGGACCTCTGTGAGCTCGAACTCGCCCCCGGTCCCTGGGCTCACCTCCTCAGTGCCCTTGGTGAGGATCACCGGGGGGACGGAGCAGTTGGAGTTGAGTAGAGCCGGGCTCGGTGGGCCGCCCTCCTTCTTTGCCTCAATGGCCCCGGAGGACATGCTGATGTCAGGGAGTTTGTCTAGTTCTTTCGACCAAAGTACCATGCGGAAGCCTTTGGAAGACAGTGGACTTGACAAGAAAAGGTCAGGTTGCCTAACAGTTTTGGGGAAGTCAGAATGGAATTGGCCACCTGATCTGGTTTTGAACCTGATCAGTCCAATTGATTTATCCCATTAAAGAGGCTGACAGGGAGTGGGGGTCGCTACTAAAGACCTGGAGAAAACTGCTCTGTAGGAAAAAACCTGCAGCAAGGCACATGCAGCCGGGCGTCTGCACAGCCCGTGTTCCTGTCGGTGCTTAGGGAGCAGAACCAGTATGTTCTCCATTCACTGCAAGGTGCTCAGGGTAGACCGGCAAAAAAAAGAAGAGAGCATACTGGTTCAAAACAGAAGAGAAGAGAAAACAATAGGCGTGGGGACTCACAACAGAAATCCCCTCCAGTCACTTGTAAACAGTCCTTTAAAGTTCAGAAAAAATAAAATCAGAGGTCTAGAGTGGCCGGATTGCAGCGCAGACTAGTAATGCTCTCAGTTCACTGATCATGTCAGACTGGTGAGTGTACCGGGCTGGCAATGTCTCACCTTACACCACGTGGCTGCTGGGAGGTTTTCAAGGGAGATATTTAAAGGTCTGCAGTATGAAGATTGAATTACTACCGGCGAAAAAATAGCCCACCTCTCCAACCGGAGTAAACTGTCACCTGGGAAAAGAACAAATTCATTGATTATTCAAATGTAAACACTTTTCAGACCATTCCAGGTTTATTTTTAAATATAGCTATCAATGAAGGCTGTTTCCTGACAATGCAATTCCCATCTATTTGAGAAAGAACGTTAACCGTTAAACAGGAAGAAACACTGGCTGGAGGTGGCCTTTAGGTTCAGCTCCTACAAGACTGCAACATGTAAGAGCTAAAAAAAAACTATGGTGGTTTTTAAGTTTCCATCTTTGAAAGAATACTTTATTCTCTGTAATATAGACTAAATATGAGACATTTTCATCATCATCATCATCATCATCATGATTACAGTGGATGATAAAACCTCCTTAAGCACCATAAGTTCACTTTGATTACTACAAATACTCTATAAAGCCTTGTAATAGACTATAACAGTATTTAAGCCAAACAAAAACAACTCCCCTGACATTACGGCAGACGTGGGGAGAGACTAACAGTGAGTTTAAAACATCCAGCGCCAAATTTCCTCCCAGAGGCTAAAAATATTCTACCTTTAACAGAGGTACGATGCACATCCTCTGCAACGGAGTGTCACACAACTGTCATCTGAACCCCCCCCCCGGCCTTGTTAACATGTCTTCAGGCAAACTCAAAGCAACAGCAGCAAACGTAAAAGCTTCAGTCAAGGAAACCGAAACCCAAGTTATAGAAGTAAAAAAGCCTAATTTTAAACCTCATTACATTTCCCATTTTCATACATGTGGAATGAAGCAGCAGAAATGTTGAATGAAGGAACATGTTTGAGTCATCACGGAAACAGATGTGTGAAGATAT
The DNA here is from genome assembly GCF_008315115.2 of Sander lucioperca. Classification (NCBI taxonomy): domain Eukaryota; kingdom Metazoa; phylum Chordata; class Actinopteri; order Perciformes; family Percidae; genus Sander; species Sander lucioperca. Next base: position 26,850,143 of record NC_050178.1, read on the forward strand.
AGGCTACATGTCAGGCTAATAGTCCTATGGAGTGATGGTAGGTATAGCACAGGGGTGTCAAACATACGGCCCGTGGGCCAGAACCGGCCCGCCAAAGGGTCCAATCGGGCCCACTGGATGACTTTGTAAAGTGTGAAAATTGCAGAGAAGTAATTCAAAGTCACCACTTTAATCTCCGAGAATATCCAAGTTCTTTTTCCGTAAATTTACCACTTTAATTTTTTTTTTATTTTTGAAATTCTGAGTTCTTTCTCTGAATATTACCCCTCTCTCCCAGGTCTGTATCATTATTATTTTTCCTACAATGGCCTTAGAACGCTTTCATAGCAGAAGCAACTTGCGTTTGCCAACATCCAGCTGACAAAGAAACTCTGTGGCAGATCAAGTTTCTGAGTGATTTACTGGTCTGGCCCACTTGAGATCAAATAAGGGGTCCATGAACTAATCTAGCACATGTATTTCCCTGTTCTCTCTCTCTCTCTCTCTCTCTCTGTGTCTCTCTCTCTCTCTCTCTCTCTGTCTCTCTGTATCTCTCTCTCTGTCTCTCTCGCTCTCTTGGTCTCTTTGTGTCTCTCTCTCTCTCTGTCTCTCTGTCTCTCTCTCTCTCTCTCTCTCTCCCCCCCTCTCTCTCTCTCTCTCTCTCTCTCTCTCTCTCTCTCTCTCTGTATCTCTCTCTCCCCCCCCCCTCTCTCTCTCTCTCTCCCCCCCTCTCTCTCTCTCTCTCTCTCTCTGTATCTCTCTGTATCTCTCTCTCTCTCTCCCCCTCTCTCTCTCTCTCTCTCTCTCTCTCTCTCCCCCCCCCCCCCTCCCCCCCCCCCCCCCTCTCTCTCTCTCTCTCTAAACTACAGACAAACCACAGCAACTCACCACAAAAACTCCTGAATCTTAAATCAGCAATGAGTGAAAAAATGACATGCCTGGTTACTGTAGAGATAATATTAAGACTGGATGCTGTCAGATCTCTATTGTGACCAAAGCTACATCAATGTGTTGTGGATGGTAGCCTAAGTTTCACCTAACCTGATAACGCACAGCTGACACAGATGACATAAAGAAAGTTGAAGCCTACCCAGAAAATATACAGAACTAGTATTTTTTTTTTTCTGGAGGCTAGCTTAAATTGAAGTAGGCATATAAGAATGATGCTTCAGCCTGTGTCTTTTCAGTCATGGGTATGACTGACTACTACACTACAAACTACTACAAAGTAGTAGGCCTACTACTAAATAAATACACGCTTTTATTTTGAAGGCCAATCTACTTTCTTCCAGTCTTACTGCTGCTGACTTGGCGCGGCTCTCATCCGCCTGCATGTTGCGACATCCGCACACAGAGTTTGGCTTTTCCCCGCTGAAACAATCCTCTGTTTAGTAGTCAGGACCAACACCACCCGAACCCAACATGGCAAAGGCGTAAATTAGTGCTCCCCTGGTCAGGGCTGAATAGACGAGCCCTCCTATTCTATTCTACTGCCCATTTAAACAAGGGCAGAGGGCTTTCTGTTCCAACGCCGGGTTGGAGCTTATGTCACTGCCACTATCACCACGAGTATAGAACTCGTGAAAATGAATGCAAACACACCATCATTTTTCATTCTGTATCATCACGATAGGCTACGATAGGCAGTTTGAGTCGCTAAGTGACACATTCCGTTACATTAAAAAAAGAAGCATTACGTTCCTCTCACAGCCGGTCGCTCACTCTGTTCTATGACATTTCAGCTAAATGTCCAGCAGGTAGTCATATACACAGCTTCTCGGCGGTGGTTACCTTATAGTGTCAGCGGTCCGGAGAGTAGTGTGTGATCAGTGACGATCAGTAACAGCACGAGCACTCCTTCGCGTGGCTGGCTGGCTGGATGTATCCTCCGCCTCTCGGTACGCGCTCAGGCTGAGGCGTGGGCGCCGGTGCGCACGCCTTATGTAGCCTACAGTACCGGCTCTGCACAGCTGCCTTAATGGTTAATGGTGGTTAATGGTTAAACCCTCCCTCCCGCGCGGTTAAGGCTGTGTGTCCCAGTCTCTCCTGACCCCCGTCACATTGCACCCGTCCAGTGGCCCCCGCCGCTCGGCTGCTTGGATGAGCATCTATACACCCGTCCGGTGCAGGGGGCCAGGAAGGCCACAAGGCGGGCCCTCCCTCCACACTCTGAGCTGACGATATAGACCTCCCCTCCCCTCCATAACAACCCCTCGTCTCCATTGCGCTCGTCCCCCCACCCCTCCCTCTACCCCCATGTGTGTGGAAATGTGTGCCTGTGCGTTGCCCGTCTCCTCCACAAGCCTACTAATTTACTACCAGGGGGCTGAGATAGAAGTTTAAATTTAACAATGGGCCTGGATTCCTGAATGAATGGGCGCACACGCACGAGTACAGTCTAAACTGAGCTGGGGTGGACTTGAGTCAATGATCAACACAGAGAATACATAAATGCAAGTCTTACATAAGTAGCTACAAGTTTACACTAACTGGTACACGGTAGAAAGAGGGTTCTCGAATAGATATTTTTTTTCAAATGGTATAATATACAAAGAGAGAAAGAAACACATTGAAAATCACCTCAATATTACTATATTTAGCAGTAAGTTTATCCAAGAGACTACATACATACCATGCAGGCTAATGATCTTGTATTCCCTCTCTACTTTTTTATTGTCATTTTTATGGGTTTACTTTATTTTACATCTCCTGTGGTACTATAACATTATTTTTTTTAGAACATTGTGGTCCGTAATTGCCTGTAAAAATTTGCATAAAATTGTGCTTTTTTCATCAGTGGATTATTGTGTGTGTGTGTGTGTGTGTGTGTGTGTGTGTGTGTGTGTGTGTGTGTGTGTGTGTGTGTGTGTGTTATCTAACAGATGAAATGCACGCTGCCTCAGCAGCCTGACGCTGTTCCTGGGAGAGCAGCAGCTCTAACAATGTCCCCGAGGATCTGCAGCTTTGTTGTGCTGTTGGCCACAGCCACTCGTCTCAGCATCAGCAGCCTCAGCATCGCCCAGACAGCAGAGGCTACAATCCATCCACATCCATCCCCCGATGGTGAGCTGAACTAGTTTGCCCACAGCATAAACATCCAGAAATGACAGGGGAATGAGAGTCAGTCACACTGTGGTCTCTGGGTGGATGGGTTTGGTGCTTTTAGCTCGTTAGTTAACTCGTAAGTCAAGGGAAGGTGCACTCTGTGGCTACAGTACTCACACTGCAATTAGGGTTTTATAATTTTGCGTATTCCTTTTGACTAGGGGTGTCGGACTGGGGGTGGGAAGGGGACTGAGTACCCAGGGCCCTTAATGTGAGGAGGGCCCAAAAAGATGCGAGAATGAATAGCTGTGGATGTGGGGAGGGGCCCATAGAGAATGCCTTTCTACAGGGACCAGAAGTTTGTGCTACGCCCCTGCCTCTGACTCACATACAAATATACCTTGCACAAGTAGACTGAGACTTAAAGGTCTGGAGGAAGAGATGTTGCCGGAGCAGGTTGGAGTGCAGTGTTTTACTCAAGAACATTAAGACATTGAAGGATGCATGCTGTTGCTATGCAGAGAAGCAGCATATAGGTCTTTTCTGTTAGAGAACATTCAGTGTAATATGTAGGAAATGAAATAAATGGTTTATTTGAAAATTTAAATGACATTTTGCGAAATAAGCTTATTTCCTTTTTTGCAGAGAATGAGATGTTCAGATTGATACCACTCTTATGTCTTTTTTGGTAAATATGAAAGAACCAAAGAAAATTCTCACACACATTTTCCCTTTGGTGGTTTCACTTTGGTTAATTGGTCACGTTTATTGGTAAAACAAATGCAAAGGGGGAAAAAGTGTGCACAGGATTTTTCTTTCTTTTCTATATGGATCTTTGGGGGAAGTACCACCAGCAGTCAACTAACACTTAGCAGCCTAGCACAAAGACTGGGAACCAGGGGGGAACAGAGGTGCCGGTTGGCAGATTTTGTTGGTTCTTTTTGCTGGTTCTGCAATATGATACATCACTGGACAATATTCTGCACTATGCATATTTATTCATTTATCACTCTTTGTTACCTCCAACTGTGCAGTATGTCATATCTATTCATCTGCACCTTACTCATCTGTATATCTGTGTATATATACTGTTTATATAAAGGTGTTTATTATGTAAATATGTCTGTTTTTATTACTATTATTATTATAACTGATTCTATTTTTCCTATTTCTTATATTATTATATATTTTTTCTCCTATGTCTACTTCATGTGTATTTGTGTCATTCTGATGTGTGTACATGTTTTTCTTTTGAGCTGATGTAGCACAGGAATTTCCCCAGCGTGGGATTAATAAAGTCTATCTTATCTTATCAGCAGCCTTTTCCATAAAGCAGGTTTAGTCATTTGGATAATTTGCTGAGTGTAAACTGAAACAGCATTCTACAGAATATCTTCTTTAAGATTTGAGGGGGAGTTTCTGGGTTTTTCTCAGCAAAGATTTCCAGATCAAGTCTTCCTGTTCACACAGTTACCTATCTGGAACAGATCTCTCTTCACAAAGTTAGAGCAACAGCAAAATATCAACACTGTAAATTACAAATGAATTCTGTCATTGTCAATCAAGCAGTTATAGGCAACATAGAGTACATGAAGGACGTCCATTTCTGTGACTTAAAAAATGGTGGCATTTTCGTTGCATGCAGACTCAACAATTAAAGATATTTCTTTAAATCATATGGGTCTAATATCAGGTCCATTCATTTCAAAATATTGTAAAGGCAATCTTTCACTGTGAAGCAGAATCATATCTTTTAAAAGTAAAATAACCGTTTTGAGTATTATCATTCTGTTCCTTATTTTTACTAGATGTGACGTTTGTCCTTCTTCACATTGTGATACACAGGTACACGCAGTATACCCACTAAGAAAGCTCCAGAATTTCCATATACCCACTTAAAAATGTGCAATGACACGCAACATTATATTTTTGATATGTTTTGAATTGTCATCTGTGTTTTTCTTCACATAGGCTAAATAAAGGTATTTCCAGCGTAAATTGGTGCATTAAAGTGTATCAGAATGCAGGAAATGAAGTGTTTGACGCTCAAAACCTCCTTGGGGGAGGACACCCAGACCCCCCACTATGATATGTCCATTCTGGTCCATATATTTATATAGTACAGTACCCGCTAAAATACATTAGACTACACCTCTGGATAGAGGGTGTCATGTGACGTACAGATTGATAGACCACTTGGAGGCTAATTTGTGACTTGTATTTAGGTCTATATAAATAAAATGTGTTTGTCTTGAATTGATCTAACCACATTCTTAATAACAGGTCAAAGTTGTTTGTTTTCATAATCATGCATTCTGTTGAAAACACAACTAGAGTTGAGAGAACAAACACAGATGTGATCTGTCAAACTGCACGAAATGTGGTACATGTCCTTTTTGATATAATATGTACAGGATGATAAGGGAAAATATAGCTGCACTAATCAATATTTGATATTGATATTTGATATTACTCTAACACTAATAACCCATAAACAGACCCACTCACCTGAGTCAGAACAGCGGCCATTCGTAACGTTACACCTCCGTTAGCATTACCAGTGTTACCCCCCCCCCCACCCCTTTGCTTTTAGCCGTCTTTACAGTTAGCTAAATGTACCCGACAAAAGGAGGATAATGCACGACTAATGCTAATAATTATTTAAAGATGTGGTAGCATTGGATCTGGACGCAATTTTGGTTTCATATCGCATATCGTTACAGCCCTACTAAACAACCTGACACATTCCCACCTCCTGTGTAGACAGGAAGTTAAAAGACAAGGCATTTCCTCTGCGTTGAAACAGGTATGGCAACAGGTATATGCCTGGTAAGATATTTATCTAGTGAGACGGTATGAAGTAACACATGCTATCCAAAAGTTACACTGTATGCCAGGGATGTCAAACATACGGCCCATGGGCCAGAACCGGCCCACCAAAGGGTCCAATCAGGCCCACTGGATGACTTTGCAAAATGTGAAATTTACAGAGAAGTAATTAATTCCAATTCCAAATTTTCCACTTTAATCCATCTGAGTTTTGTTCCGTAAATTTACCACTTTAATCTTTGAATCTTTTTGAAATTCTGAGTTCTTTCTCTGAATATTACCCCTCTCTCCCGGGTCCGTGTCATTATTATTTTTCCTACAATGGCCTTAGAACGCTGTCATAGCAGAAGCAACTTGGCCAACATCCAGCTAACAAAGAAACTCTGTAGCAGATCAAGTTTCTGAGTGGTTTACTGGTCTGGCCCACTTGAGATCAAATAAGGGGTATGTGGCCCATGAACTAAAATGAGTTTGACCCCCCTGCTGTAAGCTGTACAGTCAGAGACAGGACATGGGACAGTATGTAACTGGATGGACGTTAGCTTTAGAGTAAAAAATAAATAAAGGTGCCACTGACTGCCAGTGAAGACAGAAACATGAATGAAGACGTGTGAGCCTGTCCTGAGGTCGGGTTATGTGTGGACATACAGTGTAGAATGGGGTCCTTCTGGTGGTTAATGATCCTCCAGCCTAGTTTTCCAAACCAGGAAGTGAGGTGAGAACGGAAGACAAAACAGCGCTGGGCCCCAGCAACGCCTCACCAGAGTGGCTGTCCCTGGCAACGCTGAGGCGGTCTGTGCCAGTTTTGGGCCACTTCTGTCCCGGGGCTTCTTTGAGCCCAGAAGAATGTCAGGGGGAGATTTGGAAACCTTCCCTCAGCTCAGGATGAATGGCTGTCCACCGAACACACTCCCCCGCTCTCTGTCCCCCAGCCCCTCCAACCTCCCTGCTCTACTCACGGACAGAGAAGCAGAAAACAGCCACAAGCCTCAGTGAGAGTGTTCACTTCTTCTCCTCATTCTCCAGAGCTCCAGAGTCATTACATCTCCCAGGGAGAGTGCTCTCACTTACATCATCCAATCACTTCATCCCATCAAAACTCATGTAGCATATTAGCAGACGTTCCACTTTTATTATAACTGCGTCCTATTTTAGTAGTTTTGATCATCATTCCTTTCGGCAAAATTAACATTGTACTCAACAAGTTAATTACTGAGATCTGGAGACGAAGCAAAATCACTAAAAAGAAGCACAAGCTAACAACAGCGTTAGTTGGGTTTTCAAAATAGGTAACAAACCCACAAAATAAAAGAAAAGCTTAAAGGAAACTGTAAAAATATTGAAATGACCTTCCAATTAGCGTATTCTTAATTGCTGCGTTGCGATTTGGGTTCACAGAGGGCCGATGAAAAACCTGACCTGTGACCACAGGCTCTTGTAATGAATGAGCTGTGATCTTACAAATGGCTGTACCAGCAAGTACAACATACTGCCAAAGTCCTAGGTAGAAAGATATTGACGTTAAACATGGAAGGTCCACTGTGATGATTAAAAAAGTTACTTATTTAGACAGAAACTGTGCAACATCGAGAACCTGCGTTGGAGAATAACAACAGTCTTTCCGATTAACTGCCTTGTCCTCATTGTGTACTAGTAGGAGTGTGTGTGTATGCGTGTGTGTGTGTGTGTGAAGAGTAACCGCCCAACAAAACAAAACAGACATCATCATCACATCATGGAGAGTGCCAAAGTATGCTGTAGTGTTTAGATTTAGACTTTTTTGTACCTTTGAGGATACCATTAGTTTTCACTAGATTACAGAAAGAAAATCAATATAAGGACTTTGCTATAAGGACTATGTAATATATATATATATATATATATATATATATATATATATATATATACACACACACACACACACACACACTACCAGTCAAATGTTAATTTCCATTCCACTCCATTACAGACAGAATACCAGCTGAGATCAGTTGCGTTATTTTTTTAACCAGGGCAGCAGTTTTCAGATTACGTTATGTATATAATACCAAAAGGGGTCTCGACTGTTGTAGACAGAAGTGGCTGATCTTTAATATCTACATTGCCCATTATCAGCAACCATTCATCCAATGATCCAAAGGCCCATTCTGGTCACTAATCTGATATCATTTTAAAAGGCTCACTGAGAAAACATTGGAGAACCCTTTTGCAATTATGTAAGCACATAATATAATCTGAAAACTGCTGCCCTGGTTAAAAAACAATGAGACTGATCTCAGCTGCTATTCTGTCTATAAGGCAAGGCAAGGCAATTTTATTTATATAGCACATTTCAGCAACATGGCAATTCAAAGTGCTTTACATAAAACATTAAACATTAAAAGGCAATTAAAAATGAATACAAAATTTAAAACAGATAAAATAGTTAGTTAATAATTAGTTTTTTGCCACCTGCGTTCAGCTTTTTGACACTCTCTTTTTTCTGTTCTCACTCGTATGATATTTCTCCATGGAGATCTTTTCTAACTAGAGACAGCTTTGACCTTAGTCGCAGCAATGGCATCAATAACATTTGTAATTTTACAGTTGAAATTGTCTACAAGCTCAGTGACTGAGACCCCTGAGAGGGTGGGTGTGGACGAGAAAAGCTGAATGAATGTTTCACTGGTGTTGTCAGTGATATACCGTTTTCTTATTAACTTTGTTTGGACACTTTTGTGCACAGAGATAGTGCCATTAAAGAAAACACAGGAATGATCAGAGAGAGCAGCATCAGTCACCACAACCTTGGAAATGTTCAAACCCTTGGAGATAATCAAGTCCAGAGTGTGCCCCTTGTTGTGTGTGGGCTCCGTCACATGCTGAGTCAGTCCATAGTTCTCAAAAATACAACACAGTTCTTTTGTCCCTCTATCCTGGGGGTTGTCAACATGAATGTTGAAATCACCAGCAATAACTACACAGTCAAAGTTAATACAGATTAAAGACAGTAGTCCACTAAAGTCGTCAAAGAAGGATGCACAGTATTTAGGTGGCCTGTAGATAATTAGAAATATAGGTTGAGAGGGGGACCTTAACTGAAGAGCCACATATTCAAAAGAAGCAAAGTTTCCATAAGATATTTGAGTACATTGGAACGAGTCGTTAAACAAAATGGCGACTCCACCTCCTTTCTTATTCGCTCTATTCTCACTCATAAAACTGAAGTTAGGGGGAGCTGACTCAATGAGAACAGCATCACTGTTGTTATGGTCTAACCAGGTTTCAGTTAAAAACATAAAATCAAGATTGTGTTTAATAATAAAATCATTGATTAAAAGTGATTTACCCGCCAAAGACCTGACGTTTAGTAAGGCTAATGTTAGTGTGTTAAAATAATTATCTGCCTCATTTTTTGGGACAGGCTGTGGCTGACGAGGAATGGATGCTAAATGTACTATGTTTGCAGTTAAGTGCTTTGGTTTCACTGCTTGGTATGGTCTATTATTGATCTAACTGGAATGATAGAGGGGGGCTGTGGGCTAGCAGAGTTATTTGACAAGAGGGGCCTGTAGAGGGCGCTCTTGAAGAAAACAGATAGAGATACAGGAATTTTTATGGCCGGGTGACAGTCACTGATATCGGTAAAACGGAGCGGACTCACCAAACATGATGACAGATGAGGCTGGTAGGGGGAGCTATTGGGGATAACAGCAGGCCTGCTAGTTGGTGTCACTGCAAATGGACTGTCAACTTCCTGGGAGGGGGCGTAGGATGTAAACAGTCAATCACGTGGAAAAAACAAATTTGAGGTGGTCCCAGCTGTCTCAGTCTGGAGTATAATGGAGTGGAATGGAAATTTCTTGCTTGAGTTCGGTAATCCTTTACAATGAATGTCACGCCTGCTTTTATTTTTGTCATTTGGTTTTGCATTGTTTATTTCAATGATTCAGCCACTATAATAAAGGCTTTTAATGTTTCCCTCCTGGTTGTCAGTTTGGAGGGCCTTCCTGTTTCCATTCTGTTTCATTCCCATGTTTTCTAAGAGCACCCGACACTTTGATCTACAGTCTTTGGAAAATAGCTGGTGGTAACGCAAATAGTGTGCAAAAGCATTAGAATGATTATTTAATAATATCAGCATAGGCCTAACGGCATGTTGATGAAAGAGTGGAGGACAATGTTAGCTGCCGCTGGGCACGGGGTGTGTACATCCGTGTGATAATACTTTATTTATCTTGGTGCACGTGTGTGTGCATGTGTGTGTGTGCGTTTTTTCCCTTACACTATTGCACCCAAGCACAAACGGTTGTTGTCAGACTGGTTCATATCTACTGTATGAGAACTTAACTTTTCTGTCTTAAAGGCAGGGTTGGTAATGTTAAAAAAGCTGTGGGGCTCCTGCTAACAGTGTTGTAGTACTCGATATAGAGCAGGCCCATATGGAGAAAATCAAATATCACAATATTTTTGACCAAATACCTCAATATCGATACAGCAACGATATTGTATTGTTGACTATTGATGCTTTCACAAAATATTTACACAATGAGATTTGTGATAAATAATCATCAGTAATGTTGATATAATGACTAAGTGGGTAAAGGCAAATAATAGAACAGCTAGAACAGTCTGGTAAGATCAGACAATGACGTCACTTTACTGTAATGCAGCCTTTAAAACCAGGAGAAGACAACTCTTATGTCATATCACGATATCCAAAATCTAAGACGATATCTAGTCTCATATCACGATATTGATTTATATTGATATATTGCCCAGCCCTTACTCGAGATCGGTCTTGGTCTCAAGACTGCTTTTTGAAGGTCTCGTCTCAAAATCGACCGCGTTTTTACTAGGTCTGGTCTCGGTCTCAGAATAAGAGGACTCTGGATTTTATTTTAAGACCATCATCATTGCTGTGGATCGATGTATAACTTCCTGCTTCAAATGCAACCAATAACCCAACTAATTTCTAATTTGAAATATGTTCGTTAACCCCCTCTCCCTGCCCTTTCCACACACACTACCAAGAAAGTGAAGGTGGCAGAGACAGGAGAAGAAGCTCTGGCTGTCTGGGAGATGTCAGCCCAGTTGTCGGCTATAAAATCTGGCTACCTAAACCATAAGGAGTTTATTTGCAAAACAACATACATATGTATATATATATATTAACAGAGAACACACAGCAATGTGTAAATTCTGTAATGTAACACTGACAGAGACAGCTGGGACCACCTCAAACCTTTTTCAGCACTTAAAAAGGAAGCATAAAAAAGGTAAGCTAAGTGCAAGTGACGCTAGTAAAGCTAGTTAGCTAACGTTATCAATCTGCCTCCGTACCACAACTCTCAGCAGTGTGGGGCTTGCACTGGTATGGTCATGGTCTTGACTTGGGCTCAACCCCTCAAAGTCTTGGTTTTGGTCTCGATTAGGGTTGGGCATCATTTTGATTTTAACAATTCTGATTCCAATTCCGATTTTTGCTCTCGATTCCAGTTCTTATCGATTCTCGAATTCAGTTCTTTGAGGGGTGGAGTTGAAACGGGTCACATGCTTATTTCACAGATAATTTTGTCGTTTATTTTGATTCAATGGTGATTTACAGTTTTACCGGGCTTTTTCAACGTAAAATCTTTCGAGCGCTGCTTCCTGCTTCCAACACAGCTGGAGGTACGGTGGCCGCTACGGAAAAGAACTAGCTGTTAAATTTGGATCCGATGAGCAGATTCAAAACCAAATTTTCCAAACGATTCCAATAAAAAAACGATTCTCGATGCCCAATCCTAGTCTCGATACACTCTGGTCTTGGTGATTGTTAAGGAAAAACTCAGGAGCAGCACAACTCATTTGTGAAAAAGGTTCGGGAGACCATAATGACTTACACAGAAGCATTTAATGAACACTCAACTGAGGAGACAATTAAACAGGCAGTACAGTTTAAAAACGATGTGTTATTGTGCAGTGCCGTCCCAACTCTCTAGGTTCCTGTTGTCCTGAAGGAGTATCTGAACTCATGCTGGAGGCGTTACGTTATGCTGAACCTTTAAGGTAAACAAAGATATTGCGGGTGCCGTTAACACAGATGCTAAAGCCTTGTTCAGCCTCTCTCTCTCTGGGAAGTATGCCACAGTGTGGCAGGCCCAGCGCCCTGCAAAAGGGAACAAAACATTCCTTTATCATGCAGCTGTCTACGTAGACTCTTTGAATCTGTAGAGAGACAAACATAATTTTACATGAACAGGTTTGGTTATTAGAGACAGGCCGAATATTCTCGTCCCCTGACCTATGACCTATGAATGACCTGATGTTGTCCAAGCTTTCCCTTAGTCTCATCATACCACAACATGCTGTTTCCGGAAATTCCACCACAGTGATGACTTGGTCTCGGTTTATGTGGTCTTGACTACAACACAGCCTGCTAACCCCCACGGGGCTCCCCACACACACACAGACGTGCACGAGCACGAGCACAGCTGCGTCACTGCTTCAGAGCAGAGCGGAGAAAGGACCACAATTTCACTCATCATCACCATGCACTTTGACCAGACTACCTTCCATTGCCCTTACGGCCACCACCATGCACCCATCCTCTGATACTCCCACGCATACGCACTGTGGACTCCACAAGTGTATTTGCACATGCATTCCCGCAAATTATGTAACCGGTTTGGAAACCTTGTGTTCAGATCAAACAGGACTCGTCAGTAAACCACCAGATAGGATCACCTGTGTGCTCTGTCAAACTCACCGTAATGCATACAGGTAAAAGATACTCAGAGCTGGTGTAGGAGATATTGCAGTATGTGGAGGCTGACGTGTCCAAGAAAACACAAAAGCAAAAGCAAAAAGAAAATTAACATAAAAGCATTCTGCCAATAAGCCAATAACAATATTGACTGGTTGGTATTGGCCAGACTGGTAGCCTTTAATGTAACACCTTTTGAGTCTTTTCGACTTCAACGGATAGGACTTATTTGAAAATGAACAGTGTGAGTCAACTTCATTATTGATATTTTGAGTATAGGTAACCTGATAACCTCAATTTTCTAGATGTCCTTTACTATGTATCAGGTGCAATAAAGACAGCAGTGTGACTCCAGGGATAAAAATATGATTATTGGCCTCATTATTGAAATATCTCTTTTCAGATTCCCTGATTTTTCCTTTGGTGACCGACACATAAATGATTTTAGAATTTATTTTCTTTGCGTAGTAAAAGTCATGTACTATACCGTGTATTTTCCTTTTATTTGAATGGTTAAGTGAGAGTTTTTAATTCAGGCTAATAACTTCCCCCTTCTGTGTCTCTGTGCTGTTTGCCAGGGAAATTAGTTTGACCGCTTTAAAGTGGAAGAAACACAGACGGGAATAGAGAGTGGTCACAAACACAGAGCCAGCCTCACTTGCATGCAATCAACCCATTTTAAAAATAGATATGGCAAAGCACATTTCAAAATAAAGTCCCTGTCCAAATTTCCAATTCACAACAATTAACGTTGCGTGCCCAGCAGGCAGGTAGAAAACACAATGCTACAATGTCATGATAGCTTATATACTGTATGAACATTTTCAGTAGATGGTAGAGGTGGAAATTACAAATCACTTTGCTGATTTGAATCGTTTCGATCAGTTCAAGTTTTCCTTTTCATGTAAGAGATCACATCACCATACAAACCGCCGTTCAAACCGACGTGGTGTCTGACGATTTCTGACTTGTGAAAGAGAAGTGTGCATCAAGATTGCTAGAACATCGGAGAGATTCAGCCATAATAAAAAAGAAAATAATGAAATGATCTCTGCACATGTAATATTATACTCTCAGATTATACCACTTTAGTCTGGAGAACTTATAATGAGTAAGTGAACGCATCACAAACTTGTGTGGATTCATGTGTACAATTACTGCCATCTAGTGGAAAACAAGTGGAATACATACTACAGATCCCACTTATTCCACTGAATATGACTTCTTATATCCTTAATTTTACGTGACATGATTGGGTGTGGGGCAGATCAGAGATGGAGCATGTTGTAGGATGAAATAAAAATCTTCAGAAGAGGTATTTTCAACACAATGGGATATTTCACAGCTTAGTCAACTGTTACACAACAGCCTGAGCCAAAGAGACAAGAGTTTGGCTTTGACTATAAAGACAGCAAAGATAATAGCAGTCAGTAGATAATCTCTGAAGTCACAAAAACAAGTCTGTAACATCACAACCTGAGTGAGGTGATAACTGATGATCATTACAGCACATGTTGCACAAATGGAAATAAAGACAACTTGTATTGCTGCAGTAATAACATGTGTACAAATCTGTCAGTTTCTTTGCCTACAACAGCAGTCAGAAATTACCTAAAGAAACAACACATTGTCATTTAATATATATGCAATGCATTAAATCATATTAAATCATGATCATGCCCACTAATGTGCACGGTTACAGCATAGAAGAGTGATAGTATACCATTCTCAGTGTAATTACTACAATACGTTACACTAGAAATTATTGACGGTAAAATTAACTACCACTCAGTGTTAATTGTTTTAGTGCAAATTTTGTTACAGTACAGTTTAAACAAACATCACTTCCTGGTGCGTTATTTGCTATATGATATTAAATAATAAACAAATATTGCAGTCCTGTTATCTTATGTGGAAATTACACTATATTATACTTATTAGTAAGCTGCACACAAATAAACACATAAACAAAGACAAAACCAAACATAAAATGCATATTTGCCATAAAAAAGGTCTTTCATGTATTTTCCGTCTATATTACTAGACATAAAAGCTACAAAATAGTTTCTGTATGCACTGTAACATACGCAGAAGTGTCACCTACTAAAAGTAAGAAACATAACTCGTTATAAAGAAAGAGCCAGCTCCTCCATTGTGCATGTGTGTGCTTATATGTGGGGCTCAGTGTCAGGACAGTCCAGCAGGGGGCAGTGTCGTCTGTCACATCACATCACCAAGTCAGGGACTTTCACTCCGACTCTCGTCTGTCGTAGTTTTTTCAATGCGTCCTATATATTGCACTACAGTCAGATTGAGGAGGGTTGAACAGAGAAGAGGAAGTGGAATAGCTGATCTGCTGCATTCATCTGATGTCAATTACTGCAGGCTACAGATACTCTTCTTCTTTTACATACAGGATCTCATGGGCAGAGCTGGGAACCTAAGAGAGAGAGGGGGAGAGAGGGGGGGGAGAGGCAGAGAGAGTGAGAGAGACAGAGAGAGAGAGACAGAGAGAGAGAGGGAGGGAGGGAGGGAGAGAGAGAGAGAGAGAGGGAGGGAGAAATAAAGAAAAGATTGGTGGTCAAAGATTGGAAGCATTTGCATACTGATATTTCATTCAATCTGCTACCTTTCATTTAAAGAATTGTCTGTTAAGTCCCTTTCTATCACCGAATGTTGAAACACAGTGGTGAGTAAGCCTAGTTGGTACCGCTTCACCGCCCACACTAGCTCGGCTTCCTTCCCCGCGACATTTCCACACCCATAGAACCATTCTACGGTCCCTGCCTTTGCTTATACTGCCCGGCTGAAAATTAGGATTGGGCATCGAGAACTGGCTCCAACTTGGAATCGTTTCTAAAATTACGATTCCAATGGAATCTTTTTTTTTTTTTATTGGAATCGTTTGGAAAATTTGGTTTCAAATCCGATCATTGGTTCCATATTTAACAGGTGCAAGTTTTTTTTCTGTAGCGGCCACGGGCCTTTCAGGAGCTCGTTGTGTTGCAGCCACGCAGCACAGTAAGCAGCGCTCTAAAGAGTGGCTTTATTTTTACCTTGAAAAAGCCCGGTAACACTGTCAATCACCATTGAATCAAAATAAAACAAAATTATCTGTGAAATAAGCATGTGACACGTTTCAACTCCACCCCTCAAAGAATCAAATTCGAGAATCAATAAGAACCGGAATCAAAAGCAAAAATCGGAAATGGAATCAGAATTGTTCAAATCCAAACAATGCCCAACCCTACTGCCAATGCACCCCAGCCCAAAGTCTATCCCTGAAACAGATTAGGGCCTTTTCCAATCACAATCCTACTTACTAGCTCCTCACTTCTATGGATGGGACATGTCACCTCTCTGGCTCCACCCCTACCAAAATCCAATTACCTGAAAGAAAACTGTCATATACAGAGCTATTTTTTAA
The DNA here is from genome assembly GCF_008315115.2 of Sander lucioperca. Taxonomy (NCBI): domain Eukaryota; kingdom Metazoa; phylum Chordata; class Actinopteri; order Perciformes; family Percidae; genus Sander; species Sander lucioperca. The sequence continues at coordinate 26,866,150 of NC_050178.1, forward strand.
TTGGAATAATCTCCCAAAGTAACATATGTTTTATCAAAAGGAAAGGCAAGTTTTAAAAAGAAACTTAAATCTTACCTTTACTAAAACAAATATCTTTTTCTTTTGTTGTAATAAATAATTGTTCTCCTTCTTTGTCTATGTGAGCTAGCTAGATGTTAACTCTAAACCCATGTGTCAGAATCGTCATGGGCGGCGCTAAGCTCCTCACAGAGCCGCTGCAAAATAGTCGTGCAACAGAAACCTCAGATTGGACAGATAGTCTAGCTAGCTGTCTGGATTTACCCTGCAGAGATCTGAGGAGCAGTTAACCATAGTCCTCACAAATCCACCAGACGTTAGAACGCCAACACAAAGGAAGAGGAAGATCACGGAAAATACATGCATCCGGTGGAATTTCCTGCAGCATGGGAGCAATCCCGGTAGTGGAACGCAAAGGATATAGACTAGGTATTAATGGACGACGGCCTGAACCGTCCGACGCACACCTGACAACGGACACCTCGAAGGGCATTAACCCGCTTATACCATGGTCACTTGCCAAATATGTTTTTAAAACATTTGTTTATATTTTAATTTGTTTTATAATCAAAATCTAAAGTTTATCCAAACAATAACTCAGTTTCCCTGGTTACACCTGAGGGTTTGACTAATACCTGGAACAATCATCCCCATCCTATAAGGTTCTTATGCAATGCAAACGTTGTTCACTCCTCCAGGAAATAGGAAGGACCTTAGATACGACTTGCCTCCCTTAGCAACGGGAGATATTTATAGTCCGCTCAGCTCGTAGAAACCTTCAGCTCAGCTACGAGCCAGAAAGCCAAAGTCAATAACGTTGTGTACAGTTGGAAATCAGTAACAATAACCTGACAATATGTTGAACAAGACAAGCTAGCTATCAGCCATGCTAGTGTCCCCAAAACAATATAACGACTTTTACAAACAGTTTTATCCGATGTGTAACGTTACTGACGGCCGCAGCCTGAAGTAGCGCCCTGAACAGTGAATGGGATGTGAGCTAACGTTATTCACTGTGAAACAAAGTCAGTTTATAGGAGCAGTATAACTTACTTCTTACAGTGTGTGTGTTAGCTCCATCCTGTGGTGTTCAGAGTGTAACTTCTTACAGTGTGTGTGTGTTAGCTCCATCCTGTGGTGTTCAGAGGACGATTTGGAAATAACAGATTCTCATTTCCTTTTTGAACAGTCAGTTTCACTGGAACTAGTAGGTGTCCTATAACATTTTTTATGGACACCCTGCAGCCAATCAGAATCGAGTATTCACCCAGACCATGGTATAATATAGTGTAATGTAATTTTGCTTTTTAGATCTGGTTGTTTCCTTGTTATTTTGTTTTATATTTTTGGAGTTTTCCTGTATGTGTCATGAAACATTTAATATTGTTCGTTTTAATATTGTCTGATTTAATGTTGTTTTGGACCCCAAGAAGACTAGCTGGCCGTCTAGGCGTCAGCTAATGGGGATCCTTATAATAAACTAAACTAAACTAAACATTAGAGAGTATTACTATTAGATAAATTACACTGGAGGGCACTCCGCATTAAGGCGAGGGTATAAATAAATAGGTAACTGTGGGACACACCTGTCACCATGGATAATAGCTGTCTTCATCGCTACTGTAATTATGTACTGTTTATGTACTGTAGGTGTCAATGTATAACATTTACAGTTAAATTTAGCACAAGTGCACCTGGTTGACTCCTCCCACCACTAGAAGGCGGTCTCTGATGACGATGGAGGAGGTGGAGCATCGGGGGAAGCTCATGGGAGCCAACCTCTCCCACTTCTTTCTCTGAGGATGAAAGGCCTCCACTGTGTCCAGCGCCGAGGGCTCGTGACCTGGAGAATGTACACACCATAGACTGTGAAAAAGAATGGACGTAGCAGCACTGACATCACCCATTGGCTTGTAGACTGCGGTTTTGAAGCCTTGAGTTTAGCAAGTTGGCCGTTGCCATCTTGGCTTTTTTTTTAACCGGAAGTGACGATTTTTGGACGAGAAGGTGGAGCTGGGGAGGATGATGTGCCTTAATCCGTGTCGTGAATGTTTAAAATGGCCATGTGCTAAACGCTGAAGAGGGAAAGTTGCAGATTCTTTTCAATCAGCTGACGCAAGACATCTGGCGGAGTTTTACCGGCAGGAATAACGCAGACCTCAAGGTACTGCCCTTAAATTACCAGCTAATGCTAGCACTAGCTATCTAGCTTTGGTTGACAAGGTGCTTCCGAACGGTGACCAAAATGTTCCAATCAACTTTGATGAAGTGAAAACACAGTGAGAAGGACAACGTTTAAGACGAAAACATGGACAACACTCAAAAATAAGTTCACTGCTATGTTAATGTTCACAGTGCTATGGTTAGCATAGAGAGCTGAAGTCACGCCTTTCTACTTCCGGTCCATGGGACCTATCTTTTGAAAAACTATGAACGGAAGTGAACGGGGAGAGGCAAATTATTTTTTTATCCTGTTTAAATTGAGCCATGGATTACAAATATGATGTTCGTCAATTTTTAACAGAGCTAAGCTAGCTAGCTAGCGAGCAAGTTGAGCATCAAGCTAGGTGACGTAAATTGTGTGAGACGAGAGATGTAGTTCACTGAGAGATGTAGTTCACTGAGAGATGTAGTTCACTGAGCGGTTTCACACCAAACTAAGTGGTCATATGACAAACCTACGGCTAACTGAGACTTTCTTCAGTTGAAAAATTATCTTTTAAATTGACGAACATCATATTTGTAATCCATGGCTCAATTCAAACAGGATCAAAAAATAATTTGCCTCTCCCCGTTCACATTTTTTCTGAATTAAGGTCCCATGAGGTCCACCAGGAGGGGCGGGACTTCCCTCTTTATTGCTAAGCCTCTGTCCTGATTGACAGGTTGTGTGTAGCCACGCCCCTAAAGCATGCCCTGTTTTATCGTCTATTTTAAAATGAATGGGACCATAATTTACTAAATAAACATCATGCTGTATTGAAGAAGACTTAAAAGTAGGGATTGAGGCCATAAACTCATTATGAAAATGTTTACTGAGGTAATAAATCAAGTGAGAAGTAGGGTCATTTTCTCATAGACTTCTATACAAGTCAACTTCTTTTTGCAACCAGTGGAGTCGTCAGTGGAGTAGAGTCCTGGCTGCAGCTTAGATAGAATGCAGGTTTAAGGCACTTCCGCACTGCCTTCACTTTTTAGACCCGGAAGCTCCGTCCATTCTTTTGTCTATGATACACACACCCAAATGTATCAGACATATCAAAGGCAGTGAATAATCCCCCATGTTTAACTTCTGTATACTGACTGACTGGCATACTGTATAGGGTATTTCTCAGGTGGACACTCATACTTTACAGGAAAATTTAACAACATAAATGCATCACGATTTCATTTATTTATGTCATCAGGATTTATTTTTAACACAATTTTTTTTTTTTTTATTTTATGATCAAATGCCATGATCTCATTGGATTTCTTCTGTCACAGATGTTTGAATTGATGTTGAATGTTCTGTCAAAAACATTCAGTCACGTGAAAACTTATATGGAGGGTGCGATTTGTGAAAAAAAACGATCATGCACAACAAAATAAAAAATGCAAGAATTAAATCCCCCTTTCAATACCATGGATATAGTGCCACTCGACCAACCATGCCTTGTTTATGAACTTTAATATCCAATGAAAAATAATCTCAAAATGAAATAGCACAACGTGGTGTCGGGAGTGTTTTAACCACAATCTTTTTCCTAAACTTAACCAGTCGTTTTGGTGCCTAAACTTAACTGTCATTGCCGCATGACGCTCACTTTTTCTGGCTCAACTCCACTACCACGGCCCCTGAAAGGACCGTCGTCTGGCGGTGCCTGTAGCCGGCTCACAGTCACCGATTGGCGGCTAAACAACTGCTGCTGGTAGCCGGCGTCCTGGAGCTCTGTAGAGGCTAAATACAACCAGCAACTGCTGCTCGGATTTTATCTTTCTATCACACTATAGACTGTTCACATTACAGTGCTTTACTGAATCAGTCCTAATGACCTCAGCATCACAAGTATCAGTCCTAATGACCTCAGCATCACAAGTATCAGTCCTAATGACCTCAGCATCACAGGAACTAGAGGAGAGTAACTAGGCAAGGTGGGATTTCTGATCGTGTTTTGTTTGTTTTTGCATTCCTCGAGACCGCAGAGGGTGGGGGTGGGTGGGAAAGTTGTTGTTCTTGTTCAATTGTGTTTGTCTGTTCTGTATGTTTAAAAATATAAAACCAATAAAAAAATGTATCTTAAAAAAAAGAAGTTACGCACTAAAGCTTTAAGGTTCAGTTTACAATGTATCCCTCTTACCAAGTCCTCCTGCTACTACCATCCGGCCACGCAGGAAAGCAGCAGCAAAGTCAGCTCTCTTTGTTTTCATCGCCACCGTCTCCTCCGACTTCAACCAGGCGCCTACAGAAGAAGACACGACAGCTAAAATGAGTAGATGTGTGTCAGCGTGTGTGTGTGTGTGTGTGTGTGTGTGTGTGTGTGTGTATGTGTGTGTGTGTGTGTGTGTGTGTGTGTGTGTGTGTGTGTGTGCACAAGCTTATGAAGTTAGCTGAGGGTGAGGTCAGCAGCACTGTAGTCCTCCTCTGGCTGGACAGGATGCTGCTGAGCTTGTTTTCAGAGTGTGACCTGCAGAAACAGGTCACCCACAAAGCCAGCTGCAGCCAGGACATGTACACTACATACACACACTTACACCTGGCAGGACAAGGATACACAGAGGTTACAACCAACACAGACTACAAACAGACAGACAGGGGACAGGAAGTTTGGAGCTAGGGTCAGACTATTACTAGGCTGAGAAAGTGGGGATACTGTTGGCACATCATTCTCATTACTGAACTTTAATGAAAACAATTTAATCTACTGCTTCCTGTGTAGTGTGAAAAGGAGTGGGTCGTAGGTCCAAGATGGCTGTTCAGACCTCTGAAGCCTGACGCATTTATTCTCTGGCTTTAAATTGTGTTTAACGATTAATTAATCTGAGAAAAAATAACGCGTTAAAAAAAATAACGCAGATTAATCCATTCCATATTGAGGTTTGAGCCGTTCTAGCCACCATTGGACTGTGAAATGAAGGAGGGAGACGAGAATGTGCTGCCTGGATCATTAACTGGAACATTTACTTATAAAAATCTTCTTCCTGCCAACCCTGGCTACCGAAATCTGGAGCCACTGATATGTCTGCTCTTCTCTCTGATGCTCTGAAGACGATACAGGAAACACAAACACCGCTGCACGGGACGCTAGTTAACACTATACTCAACAACAGCTAATGTTAGCCTACCGCTAGCTAGTTAACACTATACTCAACAGCAGCTAACGTTAGCCTACCGCTAGCTAGTTAACACTATACTCAACAGCAGCTAACGTTAGTCTACCACTTGCTAGTTAACACTATACTCAACAGCAGCTAACGTTAGCCTACCGCTAGCTAGTTAACACTATACTCAACAGCAGCTAACGTTAGCCTACCGCTAGCTAGTTAACACTATACTCAACAGCAGCTAACGTTAGCCTACTGCTAGCTAGTTAACACAATACTCGACAGCAGCTAACGTTAGCCTACCGCTAGCTAGTTAACACTATACTCAACAGCAGCTAACGTTAGCCTACCGCTAGCTAGTTAACACAATACTCGACAGCAGCTAACGTTAGCCTACCGCTAGCTAGTTAACACTATACTCGACAGCAGCTAACGTTAGCCTACCGCTAGCTAGTTAACACTATACTCGACAGCAGCTAACGTTAGCCTACCACTAGCTAGTTAACACTATACTCGACAGCAGCTAACGTTAGCCTACCGCTAGCTAGTTAACACTATACTCAACAGCAGCTAACGTTAGCCTACCGCTAGCTAGTTAACACTATACTCAACAGCAGCTAACGTTAGCCTACCGCTAGCTAGTAGCTGGATTAAACACGATTAAAATGCTGACAGCTAACTCTAAACGGTGTAAAGTTTGACTGTATTTTAGCCGTCGGAAAAACAACACGGACGGTGCGTTCAATGAAACTGGTAAACTACAGCCTTGTGGTGCATTTGAAGTGATTGTAAATGTCCTTTTCCCATCTGGTGGTTGTTTTTGTCGTTCAACAGCAGATTCGGTAATGTTCATTGTCAGTCTCAGATATGGAGACAGTGGCACAAATGCCTCTTTTTATGTATAGATGATGTATTTAAATATATTTTTATTGTATGAATTGTATTATGCCTCTGGGATTATTTATGTATTAAGTGTTGTGTGTATTGTGCTGTCATTTTATTGGACCATGAGTCTGGAATAAAGTGTCATTATTATTATTATTATATATATGTACTGTGTATTTGTGTTGTATGCTTGTTTACATGTTTGTCTTTGTGATGCTCTTTAGTGCGAAACGTGTTTGCTTTTTAAAGTGCTATATACGTGAAATAAACTTAAACTTAAACAGCTATTGGCACTTTTAATCCCAAAATATTGGAAATGAGGCCGCAGTTGTGGAAGACATTACCATTTTAATTGTATCTCCCTAATTACCTGACACTTAAGACTGTGAATGACAGTTCTCTAAAGATCTTATGCGGTCCGAGTAAAGGGGGCATTTCTGCTCCAGGTGATAAACAGTGTACTTGAGAGTGTTGGGAATGAAAACATAGCTGCTCTCTTTCTCCAGGGAAAGTTTTCTATTTTACTTTTAGGTTTTGTTGCTGCCAAGTATTGTTTATCTGAAGGAAACCCAGACTGGAGAGAATCATGACAGAGGAGGAAAGATTACGTCATTAGGGAGTGAGAGAGAATTAGAAGGAAAGATAGAGACAGAACAAGAGAGAAAAGTACAAAGAATGTCTTGCTCTTTATTGTTGTCTTATCTTCTGTTTCCTTGTCTGAATCTCTCTTTGTCTTATCTTTTCTCATGCTTATTTTCTTTCTTCTATCTGCCTACTCTTCATTCTGTCTTCATATTCTCTTTTCATTCCCTTACTCTCTTTCCTTTTGCCTTGTCCTTTCTCCCGCTCTTTCTCATTTATTCTTAATCTTTTTTTCTTAAACAAGAGGCAGAGACAACAAGGTGGAGACAAACAAATAGAGGTAGAGAGAATGAAAGAGATAAGTAGCCAGATGGCGAACCTTCCTGCATGGTGCAGCAGAGTGTAATGAAAAGCTGTGTTTTCCTTCCCAGCCTGGTTGAAGAGAACAGAATGGAGATCACAGCTGGCTGTTCACTCCGCTCCGTTCTCTCCCCAGAGGGAAATCTTCCTGGCACATATTTTACACTGGCATGTAACATAAATCTGAGATGTTCATTAAATTCCAGCAGTTATTTTGTAGCCAATAATAAGGCTGTACTGATCAAGCTGATCAAATTGTGAAAAACTGTGATGTACTGAAAGTTGACATTGAAGATCCCCTCCAATGACAATCAATTCATGGTGTCATATACTAGAACACAGATCTTAAACAGGGGGTCACCCTGCAGGAGGGCCACCAAATTATTATTCGATAATTTAAACAGAAAAAAAAAAATCTTTCTTAAAAAAAATACATTAACATGAATCCAACATATTTGTATTAAGCTTAAGATTCACTGTCCCACATTTTAACATTAAAACGTGATGTATAGATCAATAACTATGCCAACAACGACACATTGTGGCCCAGTTCATTATGCAAATCAATTTTATACAATATACATAGTAAGGGGCCCCTGCTCCATCTCTTTTTCAGCTGAGGGGTCCTTGGCCTGAAAAACGTTGAAGACCCCTGTGCTAGAAGGCATATCGTGGGCGAAATAAGCAGTCAACGCCATGGCTGCACATTTCTGCCTTGGAACTGCAGTGTACCAATGATTAGGGCTGGGTACCGAATTCAATACTTTTTAGGCACCGACCGAATCGCCTCTAAAGTATTGAGTGTTGAAAAATGCCTCAAGTCAAGTCAACTTTATTGCCAATTCTGTAATATGTGCCAGACATACAGAGCAATTGAAAATACGTTTCTCTCTGACCCACGGTGCAATAAGGACATGTACAACAAGTATAATATAAAGGATAAGAAATATATACAAATAAAGATAAAAAAGTAATATGTACAAATAAGATAAAGAAAGATAAGTAATATATCCAATACAGTAATGAATTCTAAATAGTGCAAATGTAAGGCAAAAATCAAACAGTACAGAAAACTAAAGATGAAGATATTTGAAACGTGCATTATAAAGGAAGAGTTCCTGAGTGTCTGGCCAGTGCAGATCCTGATATGGGGAGGGTGGGGGGGGGGTTTCAGAGTCCAGAGTTCTTGGGGGCAGAGGGGAGGAGAGGGAGAGTGTACTATTTGCCAGTCTGGTGGAACAGGCTCGGATGCTTCAGTACCGTCTCCCAGATGGCAGGAGGCTGAAGAGGCTGTGTGAGGGGGGGCTGAGGTCCCCCACAATGCTGGTTGGTTTGCGGGTGAGATGGATTTGGTAAATGTCCAGGAGTGAGGGGAGTGGGACACCAATGATCCGCCCAGCAGCCTTCACTACGCACTGCAGGGTCCTACGGTTGGAGGCAGTGCAGCTCCCGTACCACACAGTGATGCAGCAGGACAGGATGCTCTCAATGGTTCCCCTATAGAGATCACCCAATATCAATACCTAAGGAGTAAATCTCATCAGCCTCAGTGAGCCAATAAGCACGCAGCATGCTTCAAGATCTAATAATGTTTGTGATTGGCTGTCTAACGTTACATGTCGCAGAGGCAGGCAGGAAAAACTCTACGTTACACACAGAGACAGGGCTCATGTAGTAATGTGCCGTAATGTTGTAATTTCTTTTTGTTTTATGAAATTGGTATCGAAAAAAGTATCGTTTACGAACCGCTATCGAAGTCAGGGTATTGGTAGTCTATATCCTTGGCGGTGCTGCAGGAAATTCCACCGGATGCATGTAGTTTCCGTTTCCTTCCTCTGTCTTTGTGTTGGAATTTAACCTGGTGGATTTGTGAGGACTATGGTTAACTGCTCCTCAGATCTCTGCAGGGTAAATCCAGACAGCTAGCTAGACTATCTGTCCAATCTGAGGTTTCTCTCGCATTATTATTTTACAGCGGCTCTGTGCAGAGTTTATTGCTGCCCGTGACGATTGTGATTGGTTTAAAGAAATGTCAATAAACCAGAGCATTCTTTCCCCCCGTCCCAAATGCTATTTGGAGTAGCCAGACCCTCCTTCAGCACGCTAGCGAGACTAGGGTGTTGGTATCGGTACCAGTATAGAATATTTTTGAATGATACCCAGCGCAACCAATGACAAAACACCAGTTCAGACAGTAAGGTTTTCAGATGTCACATGCCTGAGGAACCAATCCCATCAACTTGCGGCGTGGGGCTTTCCATATCATTAGCATGACACTGCAGCGAAATGAGAGGAGAAGCCAGGTGTAGCTCCGTAGTGGTATTGTGCAAGCTAAGTTTCACTATTTTTCTAATCCATGGAAGAAACGTGTATAATAACAATGTGAACACACTGTAACATCGTAGCAGATATTGTATGTTTTCACAACCACTAATGCTGTGTCAGCCACTGCCAGTTACATGCTAACAAACAAGATCTACAAATAATTGAATGGATTTATCTGTTAATGATTTTTGGACCTACTAAGATGGAGAACTACAAAAAATCCTGCACTTTGATTCTGAAAGCAATATTATATTCATTCTTAGATTTTACTTAATACTAGATCCTGTAAACATCTATTATTTTTCATTTATCAACCAAATGGAAAATAAAATACAACATGAATCTAAAAAGTGGATGCAGTATGCAACCGAGAACACAAGTAATTCTTTTTTTTTAAACAGTGCTTATAGTGTCACTGGCTGGAAATTACAGTTGTGTCAACACATCACACAACAGACTTATGATTCAATCCTCTGAGATGGAGTTGCGACTGAAAGCTTTATTCCTTTTTGCTTTGGAAGGATTACATGAGTCTTTGCGCCAAGATCTTCTCTGTAGGATGCAGGGAAAACACCAGCATGCATTATTCTACTCTGGAGGGAGAACGGCAGAGGAGAATAAAGAGCTGAGAACAGAGAAAATGAATAGAGACAGATTGAGGGAGATGAGGAGATTCTCTGAAGACTGGGCTTTATAGTCTGTGTGGTAGTAACTTTGTCCACAGCTCTCCTCAGTAATTATCCATCGTGATTAAAACTAGTAAAGGATTGTGATTGCTTCTCTGTCTTGTGTGAAATTTCAGACCACTGCCACACAGACGACCATTTTGGACAGAATCTCACCATTATGTTGTGTCATTTTCAATAATTACATATTGGCCCAGTCATGGCCAAAACAAGAGCACATTTGCTCTATTCCCATTTCTGCTAGATCCCATCTGCTTTGAAGTCTTTTGGGTAGTTTTGACCATCTCAAGCAGAACAAAGATCAAATATAGACAATGTGGGAGAACATGTGTTACTAGTTGGCCCCAGGGGGACGGCATCATTTGTGGTTTTTGTCACTGCTGAGTTCTACATGCCTCAGAGAAGCTTCTGCTGAAAGTGTGTCTTTGTTGAATGCAGTAGAATTCGTTAATCCAGTTATCGGTAACAGAAAAGCATCTTTTAAGGGTTGAGTCACCCAAATTGCCATTAAACTGTATTCCCCTTATCAACTAAAACATCCAGGTACAAAGGAGCCACAGGAGATTAAGTCAGGAAGTAAATCAGGAACTAAGAGTGCCCTTGTGTATTCCTGTTGTAGTTTTCACGGCATCTGACAAACCATTAAGATGAGCTTGAGATGCAATTTTCACACACAGATCATACTATGACTATAACTGGCATGGTATCCTATAACTGAATCAAATACAGGGCTGCACAATAAATCATTTTATATCATGATCGTGATATCAACTTGCGCAATAAACATTGCGAAAGACTTTGTGGAAGAAATTCAAGGATTTTTTGAGTTTGTTGAAAGAGAGCATCAGTGGAAAACTGTCCTTTCAAATGTAACTAGCGTGCCTTTTGTGTTCAATTTGTTTTATTTAACAGAATAAAATAATTTCCTTTCAGTTTTTTTTGTTCAACAAGCAATTTGTTGTTGTACTGAACGCAGCAGAAAGGCAGAACTGAGTAGACATTAATATCTCTTTATTTATCACAAGTTATATCGTTATTGAGTTATTCAACGTTATCACGTTTTTCTCATATCATGCAGCCCTAATCAAATAGCAAATTAAGTTTTCTTTCTCTTTTTAACTCTCTTCCTTTTCTCGTTCGAGATCAAGATCGAGCGCTCGTTGCTCTCCCTAGATTCACACACACAATCTCCCTTTATTTTGCTTTTAGACCGATCAGGAGGTCAAATTTTAAACTATAACTTTGTTTTTAATGTCAATAAACATATCAAGAAATGTCTGTCCCTCATCCTAATATTGATAGTAGTGGAACCCAGGGCTTGCTTACTGCTTAGGGTGAGTGACGTTCAGCGCTGCAAACTCAACACCGACAGCATATAAGCAGGGTGCAATTTGTGAAGAAAGCAGGGGATTTTTTTGATCATGCACAACAAAATAAAACATTCAAGAATTAAATCCCCCTTCCTTTACCATGGATATAGAGCCACTCGGCCAGCCATGCCAAAAACAAACTTATTTATGAACTTCAATATCCAATGGAAAATGATCTCAAAATGAAATAGCACATTGTGGTGTCAATGTAAAACACAGCGCTTTCAAGCCAGAGAGCAGAGTTCACTTTGCTGTGAAAATCAAATACCTTCACCCAGGGAACGCTCGTTCGTTCCTCGGGAGTGTCTTAATCCAAACCACAATCTTTTAAACTTAACCAGTCGTTTTGGTGTCTAAACTTAACTGTCATCGCCGCATGAAGCTCACTTTTTCTGGCTCAACTCCACTACCACGGCCCCTGAAAGGACCGTCGTCTGGTGGTGCCTGTACCCGGCTCACAGTCACCGATTGGTGGCTAAACAACAGCTGCTGGTAGCCGATGTCCCGGAGCTCTGTAGAGGCTAAATACAACCAGCAACTGCTGCTCGGATTTTATCTTTCTATCGCACTATAGACTGTTCATGTTATAGCGCTTTACTGAATTTAAAATACTTCTATTTTATGTGTATAATATATGGTCTATTGGTGAAGTGGCATTGATCACTTTGGGGGGGGGGATACCTGAGTTTGTAAAACACATCCAGGGCCCCTGGAAAAGCTGCTGTGGTGGAATCAGTTTTCAGATATCCTTCTCTGAGACTACCACCTCCGCCACAACATAATAGAGGTGAGAGAAATTTAGTTTGTGGTGGACACAGCGTTGAAAGCATTGCATGTACCGTCGACGCTGAGAGCCACTGACCAAGCGTCAGTATTTGATGAGTTGGGAGTGAGATCAGGTTGGAAAAAGACATCAGAATGCAAAAATATCAAAATAAAATAAAAATTTAAAAAAATGTCATACCTTCATAACTTTTTTCAGTGCCAACCATCCCGATCCCCCCAAATAGACTCTATTTCTGCGGAAAACACTGCCCACAATGCAGAAGCATCAGCTAACAGGCGTGTGTGTCTTAATAATGGCGATATGAAATGGAACAGTGATAGAATATCACTGTGTGACAGCAGATTGCATGACCATGTGTGTGTGTGGAGAGATATTGCTGCAGACAGGATAATAAAGCAATCTGTTTCTGGATCTTGTAATTTAAAGCGCTCCTCATCCCCAGCCCTGCCTCCGCAGCTCATCTCCCATCTCATCTCCACCAAAATTAGATTGGAAAAACAGCGTACGGCTGCCTTCCCCCGTATGTGTGTGCATGTGCGTGTGGATATCCATCAGTTGCATCAGTATTTGCATGCCAACGCTTGTGTGTGTCTGTTGCAAGCCGTTTTTTTTCTTTTCGTTCTTTTTTCCTTTATCTCGCACACACAGGGCAAACCGTCTCCCCATTATCATATATTAACATTATCACTCCCACGTTCTGCTTTATTTGCTTTATTTGGCTCCCATTTGACCAATGGCGATGTGCGACCGTATATCCAGCTGTCTAAAATGACTTATCGATTCTTGCTCTCCCATTTCTCCTTCCGGTCCCTCCTCAATTTGTTCACCTGTTACTCTGGGGTGTCTTTGCTGGATAGAGGGATAAGCCATTTCACTGTGCTGTGGGACACAGAGTGTGCACAGACTTAAGAGAGGAATGAGCCTGTTTGAGGAGAAAACTATTTCTCTTCATGCTGAGGTTGACGACGTTGGCTGCTGCTTGCTTGCTTGCATGTTAACCAACTCTAACATCATTAGGGCCCGAGCGCTGACAGCGGCGAAGGCCCTATTGGAACTGAAGGAATTATTATTATTACGGCAAATTAATTGGCTTTTTGAGGGGCTTAACATATTCAAAAACTCACCAAATTTGGCGGTCGCATCAAGTCTGGTGAAAAGTTACGTATTTTAAGGGTTTTAGGAATAGGTGCGCAAAAATGGCTCGCTAGCGCCCCCTACAAAGTTAAAAAAATGGAGCCCCTGCAGTACGTTTAACGTAGACTCACGGAACTTGGTACACATATGTAACATGGCAAGATGTACAAAAAATGTCATTGGAGCCATACCCTAAACCCAACAGGAAGTCCGCCATTTTGATTTCAATGTTCGAAATTATAAAGAGCAGAAGCAGGAAGAAACATGAATCTGACTTAGCAGTGCACTTCTAACGCTGTCAGACTCACAATGAACAAACAAACAAACCAAACAAGTATCAAAATCATTTCAGCAGAACCAGAGATGTCATATTTTTTATTCCACGTATTCTTCTTCCTTGTCAAAACCTGTCTCCCACATTACCCACAATGCAACTTGAGGGTTAGGGTTAACCTACCTGCCCGCTTGCCTCTCATTGACAATGAATTACGAGGCGCGACAATCGCTCCCCGTGTGAAAAGCCCTTAAGGTGTACGAGTCAGCTGTTTTCGGTTAGCAGTGGCTAATGTAGCTTTGAGTTGCTTGGAGGAGAGTTATACTCAATAAACGTAATACAACTATTTTTCTGCCACATGGCATTGTTTTGTCATTGATTACATGCCACTTTGCAACACAGTAATACAACAGAGACCTTATTTATTTATATTGATTGATTTCAATATCAATCGATCCAACACCAAAGATTCTTTTGTACCTTAAAATTATGTTTCCAAAATCCAGGGTTTCCTGCAGCACTTTGCAGCTTGGGCGGCCACCTAAGCTGGGGAACCCTACTGCCTTAACTAGGTCGTCAAAAAAAAAAAAAAAAAAAGTCCGCTGCACAAAAGGCCGTCAAGTGCATGGACAATAGCGCGGACGCGCTTACACTGCGAGCGGGCACGCGCACCACACGGCCGAAATGAGAGAAAGAAAAAGAGACGTGGTCTAGCCAGTTGATATCGCCGTGTCCGTGAGAACAATCGCCATTTCACCGTCGCGTGTGCGTCACAGTTTGTCAACAAATGTGCGGCAGCTGGGGCATGCCCGGGCAGAGATAGGGTGATGGACTTACCGGAGCGTTGGCATACGGTGGGCAGAGAACATTTATATATGTTTCTCTGTCCTGTTCTTCACATCAGAGGCTTTCTTCTCTTGTTTCAACCAAGTGAATACATGACGAAATGACTGAACTATCATCACCTCTCACGGTGGATTCTCAATGTCCCGGCTGTTGCCCGGTCTTTGAGAGACAGCTGTTTTTTTTTAATCACTACACGCGGTTCACAACACACGGTTAGTTAGCGTAGTTACACACAGTGAAATGACGTGTCCTGTTTTTATTTCACACATACTATCTGCTGGAGTGAGTGAAGCTGTGGGCTGAGCTCTGTTATCTAAGAGTAGTCAGGTGAAGTGGAAGAGAGCGAGTCACGGAGGATAATGGGAGCAATGCCAGTAAAACTGTTACAGCCCTTTTTTGAAAATAGTTTAATGAGCTTAAAGTTGCACATTGCAACTGATATGTTGAAAAGCTGGTTATTTATTAATTATTTATTATTATTTAAATGTAATATTTAGTGTAGTGTGTAGTACAGAGTCTGCACTACAGAGATGTATTAATTATATTTTTAAATTTGATATTTAGTGTAGTGTGTACTACACTAACACTGATGTACTAGCCCCCCCCCCGGTCGGATGGCAAACCTACCACCTTAACTAACACATTTTCTGCGGGAAACCCTGCAAAATCGTTTCAGTGGTTAATTATCTTGTTCAAATGAGACATAAGAATAATGGTAATGGTAACAGTAATGGACAATTCTGCTTCCAACCTGTAGGGGGACCGAAGAGGAAAAGTGCTTTGGTGCCTACTGTAAAGGTGCGGGTTGACAAGTAGCTAATGCTAATGCTTGGTCAGAGCCGGTCTACGGAGAGCCTGTTCACTCCCTATTCAGCCCCATTGTACCGAATTTGGTTGCATTTCCACCAGAGTTCCACTGGGGGTGATCGCAGGCGAGTGCAAAATGAATGGGACTCTATGGAGCTAGATGGCTAAATGAATGGGAGTCTATGGAGCTAGACGGCTAAATGAATGGGAGTCTATGGAGCTAGACGGCTAAATGAATGGGAGTCTATGGAGCTAGACGGCTAGATTTGTCTCTTTCGCCTGATTGCCGTTGACAAATCTCAGATGTGATTGTAGTTTTTGCAAGTTCAACAAGAACGAGTACTTATGCCCTTTCGATTTGTTACAGGTTGAGTCGTTGTTGCCCATAACACGCTAGCATTCTGCTAATGAATGCTGATTAGTCAGTGAAGGACTGATTACGATCGGATATCCCGCTTGACGGCATCCGAAGCAGAACCAGAATGTCAGAGTGAATATTTCAGCGTGGTCTTTAAAACATTAGCAAACCTCTTTCTAGCACATGTATTAACAGGGAGAGTCTAACCTGTCAGCTGTGTAGTATTAACAGAGAGAGTCTCACCTGTCAGCTGTATTAACAGGGAGAGTCTAACCTGTCAGCTGTGTAGTATTAACAGGGAGAGTCTAACCTGTCAGCTGTGTTGTATTAACAGGGAGAGTCTAACCTGTCAGCTGTGTTGTTGTGTATTGACAGGGAGAGTCTAACCTGTCAGCTGTATTAACAGGGAGAGTCTAACCTGTCAGCTGTATTAACAGGGAGAGTCTAACCTGTCAGCTGTGTAGTATTAACAGGGAGAGTTTTACCTGTCAGCTGTGTTGTTGTGTATTAACAGGGAGAGTCTAACCTGTCAGCTGTGTAGTATTAACAGGGAGAGTCTAACCTGTCAGCTGTGTTGTATTAACAGGGAGAGTCTAACCTGTCAGCTGTGTTGTATTAACAGGGAGAGTCTAACCTGTCAGCTGTGTAGTATTAACAGGGAGAGTCTAACCTGTCAGCTGTGTAGTATTAACAGGGAGAGTTTTACCTGTCAGCTGTGTTGTATTAACAGAGAGAGTCTAACCTGTCAGCTGTGTTGTCGATGCTTTGAGAGAACAAAGGAAGTGACTCAGAGCTTGCCGTAAAGCAGTATCTCTGACCGTATATGTGTATGACGTCATTGACATTTTAAAAGGCTTTTTAGAACAAAAAAAAACACCTTAAAAACAATCTAACACCCAGCAGTGTGTATTTTCTTAGCCTCCCCTTTCAAATGCAACATTCAAATTACTAGACAAAAAATTATATCCTGAGAAAAGTGGATTTTGAGGGGTATAGCTCCATAAAGTCCCATTCATTCTGCACTGGCCTGTGAGCGCCCCCTATATGGAACCAGAGTGGAACTGCAACCAGTTCAGGAGCCGGAAGTAACGAGTAACGAGTGGAACTTCTTCCCTTATTAGAAATTCTTTGGCTTGGTCTATAACGTTAGCTAATTGTTGGTGGGTAACATAAGATTACGACATCATTCAACATGTTCAGTTATTTTTAGTATGATTGTTTTGACAACGGTTAACAACAACTTTTGAATTCTCGCTTTAGTGAAACGAGGCAGACCTGGTGGAATTGAAGCTTTCACTGTATGCGATATGCATTTCTTTTTTTTGTTTTTCACAATACTATTTAAGTAGGTTTTACATTTTTTTTCATCACTTGTATATAGGTTTGTACATTCTTTCCTTTGTATTTTTTTATCTATATTTTTGAATAGTTGTTCTTGTATTCTATACTATTTATTATTTCTTTTATATCCTGTATGTGTGCTGTGTGTCTTATATTTTGCTGCTGTAGCGCTGAAATTTCCCAATTTGGGATCAATAAAGTCTATCTAATGTAATGTAATCTAATCTAATACTTTTGAACAACCTTATGTCACATAGTATGTGCTGTGTTGTGTGTGCATGTGCAGGCGTTCTAATTCATGAATTAGGGCTCAACAGGGACGGAGTGGAAAGGTTAATATGGAGCTAAAAGAGTCTCAATAAAGATAAATGCACACACTACATTCACATATGCACACACAGGATTCCTTCTCCGGGAACCATCACCTTATCGTGGTGGAGAGGTTTGTGTGTCCCTATGAACCTGAGGGCTGTGTTGTCTGGAGCTTTGTGCTCCTGGTAGGGTCTCCCAAGGCAAAGTGGTCTCAGGTGAGGGGCCAGACAAAGAATGGTTCAAAAACCCTATGAAAAAACGAGGTAGAGATGATGTGACCCTGCCCGGAGGAAGCCCGGGGCCCCCGTCTGGAGCCAGGCCCAGATGGAGGGCCCGTCAGCGAGCGCCTGGTGGCCGGGTTTGCCACGGAGCCCGGCCGGGCACAGCACGAAAAAGCTACGTGGCACCTCTCTCTCCAACCCATGGGCCCACCACCTGTGGGAGGAACCGCTGGGGTCGGGTGCGCTGCCACATGGGTGGCAGTGAAGGTCAGGGGCCTCGACGGACCAGACCCGGGCAGCAGACGCTGGCTCTGGGGACGTGGAACGTCACCTCTCTGTGGGGGAAGGAACCGGAACTTGTGCGGGAGGTGGAGCGCTACCAGTTGGATCTGGTGGGGCTTACCTCTACGCACAGTCTCGGTTCTGGAACCATACTCCTGGATAGGGGTTGGACTCTTTTCTTCTCCGGAGTTGCCCAGGGTGTCACAAGCCCCCGGCTGAGCGCCGCTACGTTGGAGTTTACCCCGGTGGACGAGAGGGTCGCCTCCCTACGCCTGCGGGTTGTGGGGGGGAAAACTCTGACTGTTGTTTGTGCGTATGCACCAAACAAGAGCTCGGAGTATTCGGCCTTCTTGGAGACCTTGAATGGAGTCCTGTATGGGGCTCCAGTAGGGGACTCCATAGTTCTGCTGGGGGACTTCAACGCACACGTGGGCAATGATGGAGACACATGGAGAGGCGTGATTGGGAGGAACGGCCTCCCTGATCTAAACCAGAGTGGTTGTTTGTTGTTGGACTTCTGTGCTAGTCATGGATTGTCTATAACGAACACCATGTTCGAACATAGGGATGCTCATAAGTGTACTTGGTACCAGAGCACCCTAGGCCAAAGGTCAATGATCGATTTTATAATCGTTTCATCTGATCTGAGGCCGTATGTTTTGGACACTCGGGTGAAGAGAGGGGCAGAGCTGTCAACTGATCACCATCTGGTGGTGAGTTGGGTCAGAGGGTGGGGGAAGACTCTGGACAGACCTGGTAAACCCAAACGGGTAGTGCGGGTGAACTGGGAACGTCTGGAGGAGGCCCCTGTCCGACAGACTTTCAACTCACACCTCCGGCGGAGCTTTTCGTGCATCCCTGTGGAGGCTGGGGGCATTGAACCCGAGTGGACAATGTTCAAAGTTTCCATTGCTGAAGCTGCGGCGGGGAGCTGTGGTCTTAGGGTCTTAGGTGCCTCAAGGGGCGGCAACCCACGAACACCGTGGTGGACACCGGTGGTCAGGGAAGCCGTCCGACTGAAGAAGGAGTCTTTCTGGGATATGTTATCCCAGGGGACTCCGGAGGCAGTTGCAAGGTACCGAAGGGCCCGAAGGGCTGCAGCCTCTGCCGTGAAAGAGGCAAAGCAGCGGGTGTGGGAAAAGTTCGGAGAAGACATGGAGAAGGACTTTCGGTCGGCACCAAGGTGCTTCTGGAAAACCGTTCGCCACCTCAGGAGGGGGAAGCGGGGAACCATCCAAGCTGTGTACAGTAAGGATGGGACGCTGCTGACCTCAACTGAGGAGGTAATAGGGCGGTGGAAGGAGCACTTTGAGGAACTCCTAAATCCGACTAATACGCCCTCTATGGTAGAGGCAGAGCTGGAGGATGATGGGGGATTGTCGTCAATTTCCCTGGTGGAAGTTGCTGAGGTAGTTAAACAACTCCACAGTGGCAAAGCCTCAGGGATGATGAGATCCGTCCAGAAATGCTTAAAGCTCTGGGTGTGGAGGGGTTGTCTTGGTTGACACGCCTCTTCAACATTGCGTGGAAGTCGGGGACGGTGCCTAAGGAGTGGCAGACCGGGGTGGTGGTTCCCCTTTTCAAAAAGGGGGACCAGAGGGTGTGTGCCAATTACAGGGGTATCACACTTCTCAGCCTCCCCGGTAAAGTCTACTCCAAGGTGCTGGAAAGGAGGGTTCGGTCGATAGTCGAACCTCAGGTTGAAGAGGAACAATGCGGATTCCGTCCTGGTCGTGGAACAACGGACCAGATCTTTACTCTCGCAAGGATCCTGGAGGGAGCCTGGGAGTATGCCCAACCGGTCTACATGTGCTTTGTGGATCTGGAGAAGGCGTATGACCGGGTCCCCCGGGAGACACTGTGGGAGGTGCTGCGGGAGTATGGGGTGAGGGGGTCCCTTCTCAGGGCCATCCAATCTCTGTACGACCAAAGCGAGAGCTGTGTCCGGGTTCTCGGCAGTAAGTCGGACTCGTTTCAGGTGAGAGTTGGCCTCCGCCAGGGCTGCGCTTTGTCACCAATCCTGTTTGTAGTATTTATGGACAGGATATCGAGGCGTAGTCGGGGTGGAGAGGGGTTGCAGTTTGGTGAGCTGGGGATCTCATCGCTGCTTTTTGCAGATGATGTGGTCCTGATGGCATCGTCGGCCTGTGACCTTCAGCACTCACTGGATCGGTTCGCAGCCGAGTGTGAAGCGGCTGGGATGAGGATCAGCACCTCTAAATCTGAGGCCATGGTTCTCAGCAGGAAACCGATGGAGTGCCTTCTCCAGGTAGGGAATGAGTCTTTACCCCAAGTGAAGGAGTTCAAGTACCTTGGAGTCTTGTTCGCGAGTGAGGGAACAATGGAGCGGGAGATTGGTCGGAGAATCGGCGCAGCGGGTGCGGTATTACACTCAATTTATCGCACCGTTGTGACGAAAAGAGAGCTGAGCCAGAAGGCAAAGCTCTCAATCTACCGGTCAGTTTTCGTTCCTACCCTCACCTATGGTCATGAAGGCTGGGTCATGACCGAAAGAACGAGATCCAGGGTACAAGCGGCCGAAATGGGTGTCCTCAGGAGGGTGGCTGGCGTCTCCCTTAGAGATAGGGTGAGAAGCTCAGTCATCCGTGAGGAGCTCGGAGTAGAGCCGCTGCTCCTTCGCGTCGAAAGGAGCCAGTTGAGGTGGTTCGGGCATCTGGTAAGGATGCCCCCTGGGCGCCTCCCTAGGGAGGTTTTCCAGGCACGTCAAGCTGGGAGGAGGCCTCGGGGAAGACCCAGGACTAGGTGGAGGGATTATATCTCCAACCTGGCCTCGGGATCCCCCAGTCGGAGCTGGTTAATGTGGCTCGGGAAAGGGAAGTTTGGGGTCCCCTGCTGGAGCTGCTACCCCCGCGACCCGTTACCGGATAAGCGGAAGAAGATGACTGACTGATGACACACAGGATTCATAAATACACACACAGGATACAGAAATGCGCACAAAATTCACAAATACACACACAAAATTTAAAAAGCACAGAAGATTCACAAATGCATACAAAATTCATAAATACACACAAAATTCATAAATACACACAAAATTCATAAATGCACACACAATTCAGAAATGCAAACAACATTTACAAATGCACACAAGATTCAGAAATGTTTTTCTGATGCACACACAAATATATCTTGATTTACAAACTGCTTGCGGTCTGTGAACTTCACTGCATTTGTGTGTGAATTTTGAGACTCCCCTGACTTGGCTCGACACACAAATGCCTTTTTTTAAACAGGGAATGATCTACAACCAATCAGATATCTCTCTTGTTTTAGCCAATCACAAGAACGCACCCCATGTGGGGGATTGTTTACTTATAAGCCAATCACATGAACGCGTTCACACAGCGCTATATGAATGTGGGTGGAGTCATCCATTCTCGTAGTAATTCACGTAATGTTTTGCTCAACTTTAGGAGCTCCACACAGTCTGACGAGAAAGCGGCAAACTCCATACCCAGTGAAAGTCACAGTTTCTCGGTTATTGGACAACCGGGGCTCAGGGCTCCGCGGAGCTCCGGAGCTGGCTGGCTGCCAGCTGCTGGCATAACTTTCGTATATTTACAGTTTGAATTTCGTCACGCCACTTATAGAACATCTACCCCAAAGTCTTATAAAGCTAACTATGGTGTCCGATTTCAATTTAATGCATTTTTGTGAACATTAGGGGTCTCCTTAGGAGGAGCTGCTAGCTAGGCTAGCTATGTGTCCCATTTAATCCTATGGGAAAGATCGTTGCTACACTTTCGGCATCATTTTCGTATATTTACAGTTTGAATTTCGTCATGCCACTTATAGAACATCTACCCCAAGGTCTTATAAAGCTAACTATGGTGTCCGATTTCAATGTAATGCTTTTTTGTGAACATTAGGGGTTTCGTTGCAGAGGTCTAAGAGGAGGCTAGCTAGCTCTCATTGATAGAGCTCCATCCAGCCGCAGGCTCTATCAATGAGACTCGCGGACAAGAGGCGTTTATTTCCCCGAGACGTTTGTTTAAATAACTCAACACACATATCCATTATAAGATTAACTGGAACCTGTGGTAAGAGATTGCGGGCATAACAAGCTCGCTGACCGTGCTCTCACTCACACACAGCGGCCATTTAGCAGGAAGAGAGGAGCTGCAGGCCCTGGAGCTGTCAGGGCAGCGGCGTTTGGAAGTCCATTAACCCAAAAAACGGTGACTTTGCGCGGGTATGGAGTGCCGTGGGCTGCCAGCCGTGACGGAGCTCCATCTACCTCCCAGCAGGCCGGGCGGCGAGGCAGCAACACAGGCAGCACCGGCCGCTGAACTCCCGACACAGTCGGACAAAATTTGCAATTAGCCATCAATATTTGTAAAACGGCCCATATTTGACCTCTACATAGTTGATTTCTCGCCTAAAATTTTGTCAGAAGTGAATTTAATGATGAATAAGATGGTGAAAATTGTTAAAAATGTCCCATTGTTGGTTGTTGCTCTGTCTGCAAGTTCCGAGTTGGCAGTGGGCGGGACTTATAAGTTCGACCAATGACTCCTACACCACATTCAGTGTGAACGAGTTCATGTGATTGGCTTATAAGTAAACAATCCCCCACGTGGGGTGCGTTCTTGTGATTGGCTAAAACAAGAGAGATATCTGATTGGTTGTAGATCATTCCCTGTTTAAAAAAAGGCATTTGTGTGTCGAGCCAAGTCAGGGCAGTCTCAAAATTCACACACAAATGCAGTGAAGTTCACAGACCGCAAGCAGTTTGTAAATCAAGATATATTTGTGTGTGCATCAGAAATACATCTCTGAATCTTGTCCTGTGCATTTCTGAATCTCGTGTGCATTTGTAAATGTTGTTTGCATTTCTGAATTGTGTGTGCATTTATGAATTTTGTATGCATTTGTGAATCTTCTGTGCTTTTTAAATTTTGTGCACATTTGTGTATCCTGTGTGTGTATTTATGAATCATGTGTGTGCATATGTGAATTTAGTGTGTGCATTTATCTTTATTGAGACTCTTTAGCTCCATAGGTTAACTTCTTTAACTCAATGTGTACGACTATTAAAGTTCATAACCAAAATACAAAACTATTATCAAATGACTAAAACAATAAATGCGAGCCTATAAAAGGAAAATGTGTTTTCGTACCGTGGTTGGTGTCAAAAATGTTGATGTTCTTGGTGAACTTGGAGCTCTGGTGTCCTCCTCCCTGCCGCAGTCCTCCGAGCAGGCACAACCTCCCAGTTATGTCCCAAATCACGCCCCCATACGAACGTTTACAAGGCATGATGGGTAGCGTAGTCCAAGAGCGCGTCTCTGCGTCATACACCTCGAAGGCCTTCACTGGTCGCTTACACTGGCGACCGCCTAAAAGATTGTATAAAAAGAATAGTTATAATTATAAGTGTAAAGATTGTGTATTTGCAAAGAAACTCCCACACACTATCACAAATAACACAATAGTCCTCACAAAAAAAATCTATAAATTCAATTAAGGCAATAAATTCATACTTTGCATTACTTTTCATGTATTGGAATTTTGCAAAATAATGTCAGTGGTTTTACACACACAGTGAAGCGTTTGTAGTACCAACACACCCACACTGATCTGTTTGTACCTGCCACGTAGAGCTTGCTGGCCAGCAGATGTATGTTGGCATCGTAGCGCGGCGTCGGCATGGGAGGAAGTAGCGCCCACACGTCCTTCCGAAGATCATACTGCTGCAGGATGCTACGAGGGAGCAGGTCAGCACCCATTCCCCCCACAGCCAGAGCCCGACCATCTACACACACACACACACACACACACACACACACACACAGCAAGAGTTTCCATTTGAGTGCTTTTATGTTTTTATGATTAGCAGTAGTTGGGGGGAGGCAGTTGAGGTGGTTTGGGCATCTAGTAAGGATGCTCCCTGGGCGCCTCCAGGCACATCCAGCTGGGAGGAGGCCTCGAGGAAGACCCAGGACTAGATGGAGGGATTATCTCTCCAACCTGGCCTGGGAACGCCTCAGGATCCCCCAGTCGGAGCTGTTAATGTGGCTCGGGAAAGAGAAGTTTGGGGTCCCCTGCTGGAGCTGCTGCCCCTGCGATAAGCGGGAGGAAGATGGATGTATGGATGGATTATTAAAATTGATTATTTTACCTAGAATCAATATTTTTTTATTTTTACCAATGATTCACCTAAATATTTACTGTTTATTTGGTACCGCCGACGGCGACTCCATCATATCCGTTAGGTTTCCTACATGTGCGTTCCGTGTGCACGTGTGATGCTGATGTTGCACGATGTTAATCATGAGACACCCAAGTGCATTTGTACAAAAGGCCGTCTATCAGCAGTGACTGTTAGAGTGCATGTCAGAGAATAGCGCGGACACGCGCTTCACACCGCGAAGGGGCACGCGCACCACCCGGAGGAAAAGTAAAAGAAAGAAAAAAGAGACTCGCTGTCCAAGGGATAACTAGCCAGTGGAGGTGGCGTGTGTGCATCCTTGAGAACTGTAAGTCATATAACTTCTGTTGTCAGTTCATTGTTAGCTGGTGATTTTGTTGTTTGTGTTCTTCACCTGCTAGCTAGGTTGCACGTGGCTGTTGATCCGATATAAGGTGATTGTTGAACGCCCTCGCTCACGTTTGTATTTTATGTGCATTATTTACACGCTACAGTAGTTACACTACATTAAGATAATGTAATTAATAGTGGGTTTGTTGTTATTATTTGCTAGCCTATATATAATTCCTATGCATTGTGTATGGTAGTCTTTACAATGTTATGTATTTACAGCATTTGACTGGCATAAAATCGGCATATTTTCACATGAAAATCGGCCAATTCCGGTCACCAGCTGGTCAATCGGTGCATCTATAAAGGACAATTCCGGCACAAAACGAACCTAGGGGTTAATAACAGATGTGTACCCACTCTATCTCTCTCTGGGACATGTTTTCATGCTAATTGATTGTGTTTGTAGCTTGAAAGACGCTAGCGTGGACCGCTGATTAGCTTACAACGCTAGTATTCGGGGCACAGGGAAAGTAAAAACAAATCACTATTTATACCACTAAAAAGGCTCAAAATATCACCACACTTCAACGGTAGCATAATGAGGGTCCCTGCATGTTAACCGAAGCATTGAGAACTTTGTAAGTGTACAGACAGTTTATTGAACGAAGAGCAGCAGGAGCTCCGTGAAAGGGCTACGAGAGAGAGAGAGAGAGCTACCGATAGTCAATGCCACAACACAGCCTCGTACTTCAGGAAACTGGTGGTGACCTGAGGACATTGTGAAGCTATGGCCACCCAACAGGAGTGTCTGTGTTGCACGGAGTGGGACCTGTTGCGTCGCGATGCCCAAGAGACGCAGTGTTTGGTACAGTCTGAAGATTTCCTCTCTGATAAACAGGGCTGGACTTGAAACTTTTTTCCATGTCCCGAAAATAAATTGGAGACGGCGACCCAGACCGGAGGGACCAGATGGACAACTAGTTATCCACTGAGTAAGTACACTAGACAAGTTATGTTTTACATCGGTGCAATTATTTCAGATATATTGAGCTAATTGCTTTTGATTTTAGTTTGCATTGCCAGCTGTAAGTCATGACTGGTTTTCAAGACGGTGGCGGCATGTAAACATGAACGTGAGTGTCTTTATAATCTATCTTTTCAATAAACTGTCTGTATACTTACAAAGTTCTCAATGCTTCTGTTAACATGTAGGGACCCTCATTATGCTACCGTTGAAGTGTGGTGATATTTTGAGCCTTTTTAGTGGTATAAATAGCGATTTGTTTTTACTTTCCCTGTGCCCCGATTACTAGCGTTGTAAGCTAATCAGCGGTCCACGCTAGCTTCTTAC
This sequence comes from Sander lucioperca, assembly GCF_008315115.2. Lineage (NCBI taxonomy): Eukaryota > Metazoa > Chordata > Actinopteri > Perciformes > Percidae > Sander > Sander lucioperca. The sequence continues at coordinate 26,891,901 of NC_050178.1, forward strand.
AAGCTAAAAACACATTAGATTAGCATGAAAACATGTCCCAGAGAGACAGAGGGGGTACACATCTGTTATTAACCCCTAGGTTCATTTTGCGCCGGAATTTTCCTTTAATATCTGTTTTCAGCAAAATAGAGCGAAAGCAGAAAATTCATGTTATGTTCTTCTTTACAAATGTAATAAATGTCAGACTGACTGACTGACATGTGATGTGCATTCTTTTTTTTTTCAAAAACTAAGTTTTTAGAAATGCCTCATGATATATTGTCTCTAGAAGTGTCTTATTCAACTTTTGCTTTTGTTAAAGAAGGAAAAGAAAAATTGCAATACTTCTAGAATCGCAATACATGAAAATCGCAACACAAATCCAATCGGCACCCATGTATCGTGAAAGAATCAAATCAGGACAAAAGCATATCGCATATCAAATGCATGGATTTTATGGATTTAAGTTTAGTATGTTAAATATCTGGACATCACAACGTTCTCAAAAATGCTGCGAAAATGAGTGGAACAATAACAACCTGCTCAACAATAATCAGCTTGTGATGACCAATCCCAGCAGATGGAAACACCTCCCTGGCACCTAATTTTATGAAGTGCTAAAAAAAATCTGCAAAGCTAAAGAGTTGGGTGAGAAGTTGGTGACGAAGCATGAGACTGTGACAGACGTGGGAAGGACAGGGAGTGCAGCAGCAGAATAATAAAATGCAGTCCGCGGCTGGCACTTTGGCATGACACCTCTAGCATAAGAATGGAAGTGGGTGAGTGTTGACACGATGGAAAACACAGCGTGAGAATGAAGAAAAACAGAGAGCTGCAGGGAAACAGCCTGCGTTTACTTTTTTCTTTATTAATTGTTTAAGTTTATCTATATAAATTACACATATTTACTTCAAATTCTAACCTCAATACATCTATGTTACATAAATAACAAAAGGGGAGAAAAGTTTCCAAATACTTTATATTCATTTTGGGGAATAGAAAAGATCATTACCTGAAGTTCTTTGTCTGGTATCTGGAAAATAATAATTCTACAAATGTCAATAAAAATGGCATCATTTAGTCAAATCGGTGACTGATTATCCATTCAAAAATACCATATTTGTTTAAATTTGGCCCTATTGATCATTTTGTCAGACTATTTGTCTCTTTTTCAGCTGCTGGGGATGAGCAGCAAGCGAAGGGTCGAGAATTAAAGATTGGTCCCTGACCAGATGGAGAGAACAGCCTATACTCCGCCAATAAGTCTGTGTGTGTACAGCATCTATCTGTGTTCCATGGACACTGATAGATGCACGCTGCACGCTGGACTAAGCACAAACTCATCCAAGGCTGAAGAGATGTTCTCTGAAAAGATTGTTTATTTCTATAGACTGCTGGACTGAACCCTAAAATGTGAGAATAAATGTGCCCAAGAATTGCTCCATTGGGAAAATGAAAAAGACTTCTTGGTTACAATTGAAGTGTATCCAACTGTTTGAATCATGCAGTGTGTTCACATTTATCTGACTTTCACTGTGGAGTGCAGTTAAACTGATCATCTTCTCTACACACAGGTGCTTGTTGATCAAAACCATAATTGACAGGAAACTAAACTGTAACTTTTAGCAATAAACATGAAATCCAACAAGTAGTCAAGTCCTCCTATGGCAGTTTTTAGAGTTGTAATTACAACAAGTTGAATGGCACAGAAAATGTACTAGTTACTTACAAAATAGAAGTGACTTTTATTTCAAACGTTGGAAAGCTCCCTCCAGAGCCACAGAACACATTATACAAACGTTTTCTCAGGTTGAGTAGGACTCATTGAGACGAGTGCTGTAAACTCAACCAATCGGTTCAGTTTAAATTAAGACATCATTCTGTGTCATTTGAGTAGATGAGTTTTGAAGTTAGGAACAATCAGAGCTCAAAGCTAAGGTGGAAAATCATTTCTAGTACAAAACCTAATCTGTTTTTGTAACCTTAATTCACTATAAAATACATGTAGATGACTGATGTGTCACTGCTTGACATCAGAAAATTAAAGCAGTGTCCTAATTCCACATTAAAAACTATTTCTAACTGGGTTTTCAGCATGCCATGCCTTCATACTGGAAATATTACAAAATGATGTATTATCAAAGATGGCTGGATGCAGACTAAAACTGCTTGATTTGTTTGTGCACTATTGATGGTTACTATTGTTATCCATCAATCTCTTACTTGTTTTAAAGTAATCTTTAACATTCATTCTAACATTAGTTAATCTTGTAAAAAAATACCTAAACGGGCAGCGGCCGGGGGTTCAGTTCCCTTTTTCTGCATGTCATTCCATCTCTCTCTCCCCTTTCATGTGTAAGCTGTCCTGTCACAAATAAAGGCCTAAAATGCCTAAAAATGTATATATATATATATAATGAATATGAATAATATGAATATAATATATATAAAATACCTAAACATTTGTCTTTGTGGTTGAGGTCAAGATTTTAAAAATAATATTGGACAATATGGTTCCAAATGTGTAGTTTGATTGACATAATTTGGAGCACATCTTGCAGTACTTAATGTTAAAAATACTACAGTACATTTATTTTTTATTTACACTATGAAGATACACTTCAGTATACTCACATTAATTATCAAGTGTCACTGTGGTAATCTGGTGGTAACGGCAGCTGGGTGTAGCGATGTTGATGTGGGTGTGTTATCCATATTCTTCCTATTCTGTTCGGCTCTGACTACTTCAGTACCTGTGATGGACACACACAAATCTCCTTCCCGGAGAGATTTTGGACAGGACACACCTTTTAGGTCTCATTATTCCCAGCTTTGCATACACCACAGTACCACACTGTTGGGCAACTAGAAGCCTATATGTTAAAGTATTAGTGTGCAATTAAGTCACAACTTATAAACTCTGGGTTTGGGCTGCTTTATTTCAGTCTTTCAAAGTGTTACTGCGTATTATGATATATGTCCATACCTTTGACAGTGATGGATAAACCCATCAAGGCCTCCCGCAGAGCACTCCTCTTCCTCCACCTCCCTTCATCTGTGTTGTACATCTCCACCACCTTCAGGGGACTCTGGTCCTCTCCCACTCCTCCCACCACCAGGATTTGTTTTCCCAGCACTGCCACAGCTGCCCCAGCACGAGGGGTGGGCATGGGTGCCAAGCTCATCCAGCGGTCCCCCTGCAAACAGGGACAAGCAGCATTCAGGCAGTGCAAGTTTCCCACGTGTTAGAGGTTGTACTTTTCCTAAGTTATAGTTTTTCTTTTCTTATTTAGTGCACCTCTTCAGTGCAGGGATTTGCTTTATGTATATGTACAGCTAGTTTATTTCCAATTTAAATCAACTGATCTGTGACAGGAATAGGGTTGGGTATCGTTTGGGTTTTTTCCTAAAGCGATACTTTTATAGTACTAATAAGATTTATTAATAATGTAATAACAATAACTTATTTCAACAGTAAATTGCTGTTAAACGAGAAAAACAACCACCAGGTGGGAAAAGTGTATTTTACAATAACTTTGAATGCACCGTGAGGCTTACGCTACCAGCTTCAAGTGAACACACCGTCTGTTTTTCCGACAACGGCAGCTGCAGACTGTTACGTCCCGGTGTTGGGATCCTCTGCAGTGAAACACAGTCACACTTTACACCGTCTGTAACGTCTGTTTCAGAGCATCAGAGAGCAGAGCAGACGTTTCAGTGGCACCTAAATCCACGTTGCTGTTCGGTCCGGTAGATACCGGTCGTTTAGGCACCGGTGCCGTATTAGCACCGGGTCTCAGGACCCAACCCTAATCTCATCTCTACTACGCACACATAAACACACCATGTACTATCTGCAATAAATCAACATCAGAAGACAAAGATGGTAAGATGGTAAGAAGGAACAATGCAGCATGATAACGTTGCCACAACCCAGAGCAGGAAAATGACCTGCTGCTGTCATTAGAGCTCATTTTAGCTCTATTCAATCCGGTAGATATTGGTTATTTAGGCACGGGTGCTGTATTAGCACCGGGTTTCGGTACTCAACCCTAGACAGGAAAATTATATATTTTGTATATATATTCCAGCTTTATTTTCCCCTTTGTATTTAGTTCATTGGAGAAATGTAACATTTGATGTGTTACATAAATTGTTGCTTTTTGTCTTGAAATTTTACAGTAGTATTTTACCAAATTACTGTTGCTTTGACATCACTATAGTAACAATACGTTGTCAGTCATGTACTGTCTATTCCTAGTCAGGAAAAAACTGACACATTAGATACAGTGTCTATGTTGCATTTGTTTGGTACCTCGGGGGAGTAGAGCTCCAGGGCCGGGCAGGGCCTCCCTGCTGCGTCGCAGCCCCCGAGCATGTACATCTGCCCCCCCACCTCAGACAGAGTGTGGTAGACACGGCCGCTGGGCAGTCGTGCCAGGCTCTGCCAGTGAAACTCGTGGGCTGAAGGTACCGCCATGGCCTCAGCACCCCAGGGGAGACTCGCCGAGGCAGGGAGGGGTGAGGGAGGAGGCCAGAGTCAGGGACCTTTTGGGGGGTGGATTAATCAGGGGAAGCTGAGAAGGTGGAGGTGTGGGATAGCTGGAAGACTTGAGTCAGGCCCCCAGGGTGAGGAGGAGGTTCTTTATTTGAAAGGTGAACGGGAGGTGAGCTGTAGGAGTGTCGGATCAGTTAGAGGCCCGGCTGAACTCTCCTCGGTCCGCCACCTCCCGCAGGGACCTGGAAGATATAAGGTGGAAATGGATTTAGCAGTTCAAAATACAGATCAGAGCATGAAAAACTACAAACTCAAAAACTACAACACATTTATATGCATTTTCTGTGGAGCTATAAGAGTGGACACACTCACAGTAGCCTACAAGATATTAGGATGTTTAAAGTGGGTTGGTCAACGGAAACATCAGCAGTGGTGCAAAGTAACTTCATACATTTATTGAAGTACTTAAGTACAGTTTGGAGGTACTTGACTTAAATTGATTAATTTGGGGTTTTGGACTAGTTCTTGGACAAAACAACTTGAATAAGTCACCTTGTACTCTCAGAATACATCGGAATCAATATGTGCCTACAGTCTGAATATGGTCGATGCCTAGAATTGGTGAACAAACACTCTATAATGGATAGCGCTTTTCAAAGTCCTCCAAAACATATGAAATATAAAATTTCCACACAATCAATGATAGGAAAAAAGAAGGAAGATATACTTTATTAGTCCCACTATATGTTGTTATATATATTCACACAAGCATTATGTAAGAAGAGATGTCAGAGCTAGGCAGGGCCAGACTGGGATTATAATTCAGGGAATCTAACAGCAGTCCAGTCCCCACACATTCACAAGAGCCCACGTATACACACAGTACTGTAAACATATGCTGATTTGCACAACATTTGATACCTAATAGTTTAACAATCTTTCTTTAATTAAATTCAGAGCTCAAATCATAGTAACTATCAGTGGGATGCATGTTATGCTATTTTAAGGGGAGCACTCACTATCTGAACTATCATGTTACTCACTCAAAGTCCAATACAGACCAGTAGCTCAGAGAAACTTGAGCTTACATTTCCAACATTCTGCATTAAAAAACACCCAATTCCATGTAAGAATTCACTTATGTCGCTGAAAGTTAATTTTGTCTTTATTAAGTTAATGTGTCTCATTCAAGCCTTGGAGCTACAAGGTGTCATCTTCTAAGTCAAAGAATAATGCTAATTGCTTAGGGAACATATGGTCATACCGTACATTGTAATGTATAAGTCATAAAAGACTTTTGCAGTATGTGATCACTTTACCCACCTTTCCCTTTAACACTACATCACTCTGCCCATGTGTAACTGAACTAAAACCTCCTCCTCTTCCCCGCTCTGCTCAGATGAGTAGCAGCTGTAGACTAGTGAAACCAAACTGACGCGGCGTTTTGCATGTTTAAGTTTCCTTCCTTGCTGTTGTGATGTTCGGGGCCACTGTTGTGTTTTTTTCCTGTCGTCCCTCAGGAGCTTTCTGATTCCTGCGTGTAACCCACTTCTCCTGCCTACTGACGGTTCCCAGCGAGGAACGGGGGAGGAAGTCTGTCCCTGACGTGGGAGGAAGCATCCAGAATAAACCCACGATGCACTGCAAGCCGAATTCTGACTACATCACAGCCTACATCACCTTAAATGCTCCCTGTATCACAGCCTTGTGATACAGCGAGGCATGACACCATCATTCCTGCCAACGTCAGGCGTGTTTGGACGAGGTCACAGGGAGATTTAAGTCAAATGTAGCTGCTGTTAAATGACCCAGCTGTGATTTAACGCAGTGTCTCAGCAGTTTACCCTTTAAAGCTCCACACGTCTTTTTCACACCTGCCCCCCCTCCTTCCAGACCTCCACCTGCCCCCCCCCCTCCTTCCAGACCTCCACCTGCCCCCCCCCCTCCTTCCAGACCTCCACCTTCCCCCACCCCCCCCTTCCAGACCTCCACCTGCCCCCCCCCCTCCTTCCAGGCCTCCACCTGCCCCCCCCCCCTCCTTCCAGACCTCCACCTTCCCCCACACCCCCCTTCCAGACCTCCACCTGCCACCCCCCTCCTTCCAGACCTCCACCTGCCCCCCCCCCTCCTTCCAGACCTCCACCTTCCCCCACCCCCCCCTTCCAGACCTCCACCTGCCACCCCCACTCCTTCCAGACCTCCACCTGCCCCCCCCTCCTTCCAGGCCTCCACCTGCCCCCCCTCCTTCCAGACCTCCATCTGCCCCCCCCCCAGACCTCCACCTGTTCCCCTCTCTCTGTCTCCCTCCATTTCCCTGCCATGCTTTATCTACCTGTCATACCTTTGATCATCTCACAGACGGAGGAATAAAGGACGGAGGGTGAATATAAAGAGAGGATTGTCCTTCAAAATAAAATCTCCCCCACTTGAGTGTGTGCGGGTAGGTTGTCATAGCAACAGTAAGGCTTTTCCCAAGAGGCGCCTCTGTTGTTTTTTTCTTTCTTGTGCACATGATTGCCTATTGCTTGGCTTGCTGTTAATAACGGCTTATGAAAAAGGATGAAAAACAAATAAAAGCATTTGCTTTCCTATAGACTGTGGCAGGCGTGCGCTTGCTAACGAGGCAGGCTAGTTCTCGCCCGCCCCGGCTCACAGGGTGCATTAATTGCAATCTGTAACCGATTTGGTTCGCCACATCGTTTTTTTTTTAATTAACTGCTTGAACAGCTTGAGATCAACAGTGAGCCCACCAGCATCATCTGAAGTCATTTACAATCAGCATGCCTCCAACTTCAAACTTTTAATTAGGCTGCATAGCTGCTCTCCCTGAGCTGCCTCAGTGCATCGACTGGCTCTAAATGTAAAACCACAGAAAGCAGCATTCATTAAATGATATAATGAAGTGTCATGTTCATTTCATGTCATGTCTCATCATTGGTTGGCGTCTTATCAACCTTCCATCCAAGTTTGAATGACAATAAGTGTCACTCACTGTATGATAAACGGGTTGTAGTGTAGGAGGAACATCTGAACTCAATATGTTGGTTGTTCTGCACGTGGACTTCAGACACATCAGTGTGTAAATAGTGAGAATGCAAAAGCTAACCTGAAGCCAAGGCACAAATCCAGCCATTAATAACATTTGATACAACAAATTGGAATATTTGAGATGACTAAACTGGATCCAACTGCTCTGCATGTGGGTTAATCCCTTATTAACTCAGACCTGGAAGGAAGAATCCAGCATTACTCTTCCTCAGGAAAGACTCACATTAGGGAATCAGATATTCATTTTTCATAGTGTTGTTTTCAGATGTATCATGAATAACATGTTTCATATAAATGTTATTTAGATAAAATATAACTGAATATGTTCAACTGATTAGAAGAGAATTAGAAGGTACATGTGCTAATAAGTTTTACATTTCAAATGTTATGGGTTTCATGGCATTACTTTAAACCAATCACGGCGCTGAGCTCTAGACGCAGCGACGGTGCCTCTGCTAAATAGTCTCAGGAAGGAACTTGTTCTGGTGGAACATTTGCATCACGCAAAAAGAAAACGCCACATACGATATTATATGAAGATAACTGTTCACAGTTACAGTAACATGAGCTAATTTAAATTAGCTGATACATGGTTAAACGTAATTGTCTCTTACCAGTGTATCTCCGTGTGTAACGTTACTGTCCACAGCAATCCCACCAATCGGTTCCAAAACCTCCCAGTTAGATAGATTTAAATATACCACAAACATATTCTTTGTAAATCTTTACAATCATTCCCCTAAAGAACCAAGCAGGCCTGCCTTGTTGCACGATCCAAATTTTCTTCAAAACTTGACATTTTCAGCGTGTAGCTCGCTAGCTCGAAGTTTGTTGTTTCCCGAAGTGAACAGAGTTTGACATCCGGCACGTGAGGCACGTGGCAAGGCAATTATCCTGGATATGTACTTCTGTTATTCCCAACTAGGTGGTAGCCAATCAGCTGGTGACTGAGCATCTGATTGTGAAGCAAGAATGAAGCAAGCTCTACTTCGGTGCTCTGACTAAACTAACCCTATTAAGGTGCATTCAGAAAGTGATGACAATGACAGCTGTACAATTAAAACACATGAATATGAAATATTGACAATATATTAATACATAATAACTATAAAATACAAAGAGATGTGGGTCAGTCGCATTTGAAACCTCCCTTGCATCACTCGCAACACAAAAACCTGAACCTTGATAACCAGAGTGCTGGTAGTTCTTTCGATGATTAGCAGCTCAAAACATGAGAGGAATGTGTGTAAGCTTCACTGAGGTTGTCTGTTTCAGTGAAGGACTCCTGCACTTGTAGACTGAGAGGACACATTTCCATCTAGATGGCAGCTTGTTGTATTCGTTGTGTTGGAAAATCACACCACCAGTTAGCGTACATACAGTACACACATCTAGGTCGTTACCATAGAAACCAATACAGATAGTGACAAGATGCCTGAAAAACCAAATACATGAATTACAAGCTGGAAAGGCAGTCCTATACATAGAATCTTTAACAACAGGTGCCTACAGTCTGAACACAGTCAGATGCCTGTAATTAGCTCAAACTGGCGAACAAATTCATTATTATTACTAATAATAGTAATACATAAGACTTATAGCGCTTCTCAAAGTCCTCAATGATGCTTTACATACAAATAAAACAAAACAAGCAATGATCAACTAATTTTTGCAATAACAAAAAACCTGTTGATTTTGGCATGGGCCTGAGACTACAAATATATATACATAAATATACAGCAGACAGAGTGAGCGAGGACATGGGTGTTTAACAGGCAGAAGGGGTCTAATGAGAGATGACATTGAGTTGCATTGTGGGAAATGTAGGATTCTTTCCCCCTGCTGATTCAATATTGACCTTTCTTTTTGTAATCCGTCCCTTGTGAGTCCCCCAACTTCATGAAAGTAAAAGATGAAAACACTGAAGTACCCCTTTAAATGTGGACTGAAATAGAAAATATTTGTCAAAGCGAAAGAAGACAAACTCAACATACAGCAGAAAGGTCTGTGAGTGCACTATGGCAACAAAATCCCCCCAAAACTGCTGTTTGCACTTTTGTTTTGCGATAAGAGGTGGTCTGAGTATCTGACGCCAAAACAAGTGCTAACATTGCACTGCTCCTCCTGTGCCTGGTGTACATTAACATGTTTATTTCAGCTTGTTTTACAGGATAATCTGCAAGTGAAAAATCCTGCAAATGGGCAAGAAACTGTATTTATGCACATCATGGTTTCAACAATACACTGAGGTTTGAAATTATGAATGGTGATGGCCATAATCCTGGCTATTGCTTTGACGACCAAATTGTAGCTTGAGCTACATCAGCAGTCTTTAATCTGCTGCAGAGCCGACCCAGACCTCCCTGGGGCCCCATTCAGAATTCCCTCCTACCTGACCCGTGAGTCATGTAAACCATTTGCCATTGCCACACAGTCACACCTGACACCCAAGTGTATTACAAAGTTATTATCTAAAAAACTATTATTAATTGTATCAGCTGCACCAGGCCCATTCAATCTGGATCACTCAGATTTTCTTTTATACATTTTTAAATATAAAATACTATTTATACTATGGCCTGGCTAAATACTTGATGTTTCTTATTTACTAAGAGATCCATATTGCCCAGTATGCCCATGTCTAAGCTAATCAACATTTTTAATTCAATATTTAACATATAGTCAATGTCAATGCATTGCTTTCCATCTTGACTGAGAGACTAGATAATCATTGTCTTGTTTTGAAATCATCACGCCCAATCATTGTCTGGACCGGTCCCCACAGAGGTTGCTGCTGGAAAGCACAAGTTTCATTTGTGCATGTGTATACAGTATGAATGCATGGTTACATGCGACCGAAAGGGGGGGGGCAGGGCCCTTGCGCAATTTGCAAATTGCGTAGTGAACGTATAGGGTCGCCGGATAATGGCTGTATGGTTTCACGTTTTTTTAAACAACCTCTTTCCCTCAGTCTCCTTTAATCCTCCTTTTAAGTCTTTCTTACAGGTTGGACTGTGATTTTGGAAAAGGCTTCTATAAAATCCAGTTAGTTTTTGTGCAGTTACCTATTTTCATTATTTAGAGGTCAGATAAAACATCTGGGGTGCTTTTTCCCAGTGTACAACTGACCATCTCTGTACTCGCCCTCTCTCCTTCTGTGGGTGCAGGCAAGGGATCATTTATTGACTTGTATTTAATTAGACTGTGTGTGTGTGTGTGTGTGTGTGTGTGTGTGTGTGTGTGTGTGTGTGTGTGTGTGTGTGTGTGTGTGTGTGTGTGCGTGTGTGTGAAAATGCAGAGGACGGTACCTAAGCTTTATAAGACAAACAGCTTTTCACATGGCCTGGTTTTAACCATTAACCATTCATCCCCCAGAGCTCCAACAGCAGTTCTACCTCCCTGAGTCTGATACAATCAGTACTGTTTAGGTTCAATCAAGCTAACAAAACTAATTCTCTCCTTTCCGTTACGTTAGCTGTCTGAAACTCAGGTAGCAGCACATATCTCGGCCTGTCTGACTGACATCTCTTCTTGGATGTCTACACATCATCTGAAACTCGATCTTGACAAGACTGAGCTCCTTTTCCTTCCAGGGAAGGGCTCTCCTACCCAGGACCTGACTATAACAATTGACAACTCTGTGGTAGTCCCCACCCAGACTGCTAGAAACCTGGGTGTAACACTTGACGACCAACTCTCCTTCACTGCTAACATTGCTGCAACCACCCGATCGTGTAGATACATGCTGCATAACATCAGAAGGATACGTCCCCTTCTAACGCAGAAGGCGGCTCAGGTTCTAGTTCAGGCTCTAGTCATCTCACGTCTAGACTACTGCAACTCCCTCCTGATTGGCCTGCCTGCATGCTCCCTCCTGATTGGCCTGCCTGCATGTGCCATCCAACCCCTGCAGCTCATTCAGAATGCAGCAGCTCGACTTGTCTTCAACCTCCCCAAGTTCTCTCACACTACACCTCTCCTCCGCTCTCTTCACTGGTTACCAACTGCTGCCCGCATCCGCTTCAAGACACTAGTACTGACGTACAGGGCCATGAACGGATCAGCCCCAGCTTACATCCAGGACATGGTCAAACCATATACCCCAACCCCCCCACTCTGCTCTGCATCATCCAACCTGCTAGCTGCCCCTTCACAGCGAGGGAGAACTAATCACTCGCCGAAATCCTGACTGTTTGCTGTCCTGGCTCCTAAATGATGGAATGAGCTCCCTGTTGACATCAGGATGGCCGATAACCTACACATCTTCTAAAAACACATCTCTTCTGACTACACCTCGGATAAACATGAAAAAAATACAGATATATATATATATATATATATATATTTCTTGAAGCTGCACTTCCATATGGCTCTTTGTAGTTTTGCTTAGTTAAAGCAAATGTGCTTGCACTTACTACTTGTTGTCTGGAGTTTGCACCTTCAGGGTTGAAAGCACTTAATTGGAAGTCGCTTTGGATAAAAGCGTCAGCTAAATGACATGTAATATAATAATGTAATAATATAAGCTTAATTTGGTTGAGTTCAGCACAGGCCAGCTATTTCATAGAAACAACTTGCTATTGATACAGATCCATTCAACTTGAAAGCTTTAGTGCGCAACTTTTTTAATATTAACGAACGTCCGTTACATTCAAGCCATTGTCAAATGAGTTGCTACAAAGCTAATTAAGACTATCAGCTCCACACAACTCTCTGGATTTCTGTTCTATGTTTAGAAAATGGTGTCGTCCAGCGACTTTCACGCGCAGAAACTCGAGTGAAGATAATGACCTCTTCTGAAGAGTCCATCATGTTTTTTTAATCCTCTGTGTCCTCCTTGGTTACAAGCAACTGCGTGGAGGTGGTGCGCGATCACACAAGGCTTGCGTCATGTGGGATGAAACGCAGGCAATGACAGTGTTGTTGTCATTACTTAGAAGTCCTCATGGGGGAGACAGAAACTAAACACTATAGCTGTAAGAGTGAGAAAAAGTCTTTGCAAGGTAAAGATAGACACAGGAAAGACATAGCAGTTCTTGTTTATCACTGGAGGCTTCAGAGTAAATTACATGCAACATTTTCATATGAATTAATCCGTGTTGTTGTCCTTTTGTTTGCTGAGGTTTAGCCCGTTAGGGTCCTGCAGTGAGCTCACCTCAACTCTAATGAGCTAGAGAGAAACCTATACGCTCACTACGCAAGCTGCGTAGGGCCCTGCAAATTACTCGAGGCCCCGCCTCCCCCTCGTGTCATAGCGCGTCAATTAATGTTTATAACATCCATGACAAAATGAAGCGAAACTATCCTTCTGGTCACGAAAAGAGGAAAAAAAAACACCACGAGAGTGAATTGCGGGAACAACAATCAGGTAAACTTGTGTTCTCTCCTCTCCAAGTTTGATGTCAGCAAAGTAAAGTTATGTTTATGTGCACTTCTATTGTGTTTTTTTTCGGTCTTGCTAACCTAGCTGGGCAGGCATCTCTTGGTCTGTGTCTAGCTGCTAATGCCAGTCACTTCCAGGGCTGTGTTTGGTGACTTTGTGCCTGACAAAAGTGAGAGTGAAATACAATTATTTATTACGTTTGATAAACGACAAAGTGCAACAGTGTTTGTTTACTGCAGCTCGGAAAAGATAACCGCGTCGGGTGTGTTATCATGCGTTAGGCGCGTGCACAAAATGAAACGCGCATTTTTCAAGCAGAAATATATGTGAAGACCAGACAGACTGTAGGCTACAATATATGGGCGTGAATGATGGCACTCCTCATCAAAGTACACATTATACATACAGACACTGATTATCTAGTCTCAGACAATGTGTAGTTAAAAACTCTAAACAACTGCACTAATTATGCAAGATGGAAAGCAATGTATTGACAATTTGACATCGATTTATAGGCTATATTGAATTTAAAATGTTGATTAGCTGGACATACTGGTCAATATGGCTGCACATCCCTCAGTAAATAATAAATCAAGAATTGCTTCAACATGCATAATAATAAATAAACTTTAACATGCTATGGCAAACCATATTAGCTTTTATTCATTCACAGTTTATGCATTTTTGATATCAAGAATTTGATTTTTTTTACTATTTGCAATGTGAATTCTTGATTATTTTTACTAGTAGGGCCCCTTAGTTAATTTTTACCTACCAATGTCTATTTTTGATATCAGGAATTACATTGTACAAAAAGTTACTTCTTGATATCACTCACAGGGATTATTGATATCTGCATCACTAGTTCACTATTTAAATATTACAAGAGCCAAGCCATAGTATAAATAGTATTTTATATTTGAAAATGTATAAAAGGAAATTGGGAGCCAGTTTAATACTTATATATATATTGTACTTATTCTTTGACTGTTTTGTTTAAAGGAGGGAGGATTGTATTGGGAGCACTGGAGTGTCAGGTGTGACTGTGTGGCAAATGGTTTACATAGCTCACGGCATCACGGGTCAGGTAGAGGGCCCCTTAGCAGAATTTTGCTTAGGGCCCCAGGGAGGTCAGGATCGGCACTGCATGTACGTGACGCCGATGCTGACACTGCTCAGTTGCTCACATCCATAAATATAGTATCATGTAACCACCCGCAACCTCAGCGTACATTGCAGAGGAAACTAGCTACTCCAGCAGTCAGTATTAGTTAGCGATAATTTTTGTTGAGTCTGTTGTGCACTGAAAACGGCGACTAGTATATCAGTCAGTGAAGTTAGCATATTTTATTGTTGTTTGTTAGCTTGTAACTGGCAGTGGCTGAGACAGCGTTAGTGGTCATTCAATAATACCTGCTACTGTTACAGAGTGTTCACATTGTCACATTGTTATTACATAATTGTATGTATATATATATATATATATATATATATATATATATATACATACAATTACAAATATATATACAATTACTAATATATATGTATATATATATGTATATATATATTTACGTATTCTTGATACCCCTAATTTTGCCCAGTGCGCTGATTTCGCCATAGCATTATGCTAATGATATGGAAATCCCAACAAACAGGCAAATGGATACTTTATCAATGCCAGCGGAAAGTCACACTTAAAAGCATTGGGTAGTTGATTCTGTAGTAGCGCTGACAGAGTGGGCGGTGTCTCTCGCTACGTTCACGGCAGCTGATGGTGGGATATAAACAATAACAAAGTTTCCCCGTGTAAATTCCCTCGTCAGATAACATGGACGGAGACTTGCGGCTAACAGTTCGATATCCCGGATACAGATGCTTTCTTTAAAGGTAATGTCCCTGGGGTTACACTACCTGTTGTTTACAAGCACCTCAGCCCCCTCTCCGTTCTTCTTACCGCTCCTACCGAGCTCTCTGTCCGCCTGTACTGTCTGAAAGCCGGTGATGGTCCGTTTGCGTCAGGAATATGACCCTGCAGCCATGTCTCTGTGGAGCACATAACGCCACATTCACAACACAGAAGACAGAACCGCAACATGAGAATGTGGACGTTTGTGTCGCGGTTCCAGTCTCGGTTTCAGAGCCGTTCCACCCCTAGTTCCTTTATATAATTACTTTCCACTGTTTCCACGACACTGTTCTTTTTTTCTGCTCCAAAATCATTGCTTTCTATAAATGTGTCATGTCTGAATAAATCCGTAAGGAACAAACCGTAACAGACACTTGTTTGAACTACAATAAGCCATGACTTTGGTAGCTTGATGAAGCCAGCAATGTTACGTATCCCATGTCATTCAACTGCAGCACCTCAACAGCTGGCTGTCCCTCGAAGCTTCTACACTTCAAGGATTATTCCAAAGATTTGGTTTCAGGGTGGGCTATCCCAAAGCACAGGAACTGATGTGTTTTCTTGCTTCTTTTGTATTAGCAGAAGAAAGATTGGCAGTGAGAGCTACCAAGGATGAACAGACAAAGTAAAGAAACTGGAGAAGCTCAAACTTTTCTGAAGAAAATGCAAGTACTCCCTAGACAGTTTCATTGACAGGTGAAATCTGGAAAGTGAGCAGAAACACTAGGCTACAGCAAAGGAAGTTGATGTCAAACTAAAGGGGAACTTTTGGATAAGATATCCAGGACAGCAGGCCTCCTTTGCTCTGCTTTGCCTCAGACCAACACAGTATACTGTACATGATATTTACAAGGCCCCTTAGCTGTAATACCTCAAGGCGCCAGAGCTCTTCTTCACCATGTGAACATACAGCACATTCCAGCGTGAACACATTCAGCCTCTCTGGCTGACAGATCCACAGCTCAGCTCCTCTCGGCCAACTGAATCACCACCTTGTTCCCAGCAGCAGCTGCAGACATACTGCCGTTAGTCAGCTCAGTTAGGTGGAGCTCTGATCTAATGGCCCTGACAGGATTAATTGAATATGCTGCTTTAACAGAGTGGGCAGAAAGCTGAAGGTTGCAAAGACTCGCTCAACCAAGAAGACTCTCCTCAGAGCCTGAGCTGACCTCTGGATCAATAGGCCAGAGGGAGAGACAGCATCCCTCATTCTCCAGAAAGCATATGGAGCCAATGGCTGTTCTCTCTGCTAATCTCATTTAGGGTTGGGTATGTTTTTTTTTTCCCGATATCGATGCTAAAGCGATACTTTTAAAACAGTGCCGGTGCCTTAATGGTGCCTGAACCGATACACCGATTTAAAAAATAAAAATACAGCACAAAACGACAGTCGGCGACATTAAAGAATGACTTGTTTATTGCTAAGGCCATATGGTCAAAATGAAATGATTTATTAATATTGTAATAACAATAACTTATAACAATAACTTACTTCACCAGTAAATTGCTGTTAAACGACAAAGTTTAACTCCCAGTTAGCTACCAGTTTCAGTGAACGCACTGCCTGTGTTTTTCTGACAACAGCAGCTGCAGACTGTTACGTCTCGGTGTAATGTAGTGAAACACAGTCACACTGTTAACGTTTAACGTTAGCTGTCAGCATTTTAACCCTGTTTAATCCAGATGCTAGCTAACGGTAGGCTAACGGTAGGCTAGCGTTACCTGCTGTCAGGTGTAATGTTAACTAGCGTCACGTGCAGCGATGCTTCTGTTGCCCGTAACGTCTGTTTCAGAGCATCACAGAGCAGAGCAGACGTTTCAGTGGCACCAAAATGAGGCACCGAAATCCGCGTTGCTGTTCGGTCCGGTAGATACCGGTCGTTTAGGCACCGGTGCCGTATTAGCACCGGGTCTCAGGACCCAACCCTAATCTCATCTCTACTACGCACACATAAACACACCATGTACTATCTGCAATAAATCAACATCAGAAGACAAAGATGGTAAGATGGTAAGAAGGAACAATGCAGCATGATAACGTTGTCACAACCCAGAGCAGGAAAAGGACCTGCTGCTGTCATTAGAGCTCATTTTAGTTCTGCTGCTGCTGCTGCTGCTGCTGCTGCTGCTGCTGGCCACTTCACTGGGAGCGCTTTCATTTACATATTTTACACTAGATTGAAATGGCAAAACGCTCCAGCCCAGCTGTTCCTGTGTCCATATTGGTACTGATGAACTGAATTAGCAGGCTAACTCTGGAAGAGCAGGGTCCAGGTCCTACAACGAGAGAGTTGAGACTAAATAGGTTGTGGCTGATATTTAGGTGAGGCTGTTGTGAAGCAAACTGTTTCTCTTATTTGCCTTTACAGTAAAAAGCAAACAACTCACTCTTGCCACCCCCCCCCGGTTTGGTATGGCTGTCCTCATGTGTTACTGTGTGTCTTGTGTTTGTGTGTACAGAATGTGCATGTGTCTGTGTTCAGGTGCTATAAAAGCACACTGTCACCGTAGCTGTTAGGCCTGCTGCTGCTGCTAGGTAGCTCTCTGTCTCTGCTCTCCCCCTTCCCTCTGTCTGTCATTAATTGCAGGAGTGAAGTCTGGTGTGCGGGAGTCAGGGTTCCAGCTGCAGCTCATTCACCACAATCACCTCAGCTTTAAATACCCCAGTCAACTTTCCACTCATCGTCAGATCATAGTCAAGACGACCACGTTAGTCTAGCTGCTGACTCCACCACTTTGTATTAAGCGCTTGTGTGTTTTGCTCGCTCTGATTTTTCCTGTTTTTGACCACAGCTCTTGGAACCTGACTCCTGCTGCCACTTCACTCCTGCTATCCACCATTCCTGCCATCCTCCATTCCGGCCATTCCCATTCCTCCTCTCCACATTGGATCTCAGGATTATTGGACACGGACCTTGGATATTACGGTACCTCTCCCGCTCTGTACCCTGGATCTGAAATCATTGGATTTGGACTTTGCTTTTCCGGTTGCTTTTTGATCTTGGACATTTTTGCAATAAACCTGTTAAACTTCCATTTGGCTCTGTGTTATTGTCTGCACTTGGGTTCAACCTTAGTTTCACTCATAACAGTAGCAACTCAAGTGTGCTGTCACGTTAAAGAGCTATAGAGAGTTATAGAGCACCCATTTCCATCTCCTTCTCTGGTTTTCATGTCACTAGTACATGAACGCACTGACCATCTATCCGCCTGTACAAAAATAAAAGGACGAGACTGTGATTGAGGGAACATACCGATGATTCAGAATGACATGTCACATTTATGTAAAAGAGTAATCCTTCCTTTTAAGGTGAGATGTAAACATTAATGGCGTCCTCCTCAGCTGAGCTGTAACTTTAGCTAGCTAGTTAAATTGCATCTCGGTGACAATTTAACCTACTTTTGCACTTTGATGCACAAACATCTTAATGCGTTTAAATCTGAGAATCTGGGAGCAGTTGAGAAGCTAATCAGAAGAGGTGGCTGCATTTTGCATGTTGCCGCGGCAAGGAGCCATGGAGACAAGACGGAAATAGATACAGGCGCTTAGGAAAAAGCAAACATTAGCAGAGCTGAGAAAACAAAGCTTGATGTGTGCATGGACATGACGTGCCTGCACCAAAGAACATGCTTGGTTACATAAGGACAATGTATATTCAGTTTCCACTGTACTGTGTTGTGTCCCTAAAGCTCAGCCCCCTCCCTGGCTCAACCACTCGTATATTAAGGGCATAGTGGTTCTGCTCCCTTCCTCTGACTGCTGTGTAGGAGTCAAATTAGAGTGAGCTGATCCAGTGTGGCATTGCTGTGAAGGCTTGAGTGGAGAAAAGAGCAAAGAAGGAAGAAAGATGGAAAAGAGGGGGAGTAACGGTGAGGAGTGGGAGAAGTGGGCTAAGTTAATGGATGGAGGATATTACATGGAGGACATAATGAGAGGGAGGGACAGCTTAATGAGGGGGGTGGTAGAGACTTGGTAGCAAAGCTAACGGGTTATATGGAGCACAAGCTCTCTTACAGTGGGGAGAGAGGGACATCATAATCCCTGTGGCCTTATAAGTAATTACTATGTGATAGAGAAGAGAATGGTAAGACCTATCTACTGTCAGCAGATTTGGAATAAACTCCCTGACGGTTCTTTCACTGCACCATGCTTTTGTGTGTGTGTGTGTGTGTGTTTGCTGTACTCCCCTTTTAAACTTTGAATGGTTGACTTTCAGAGTGAGAACATTTGTGCATAGTGAGAGCATTTTTCCCTCTGCGTTTATGAATACGTAAAAAGTGTGTTTACCTCCTGTGTGTGTGGATCATGGGACAGCAGGGGGTCTGGACAGTGTATTCTGCATGCAGGCATGCTTTTATCTTCCTGGTCTACAGATACACAGCAACCAGCCTGCTCTCCTTCAGTCTGGAACAGGATTTATACTCATTTGCACTGTTAAGTTGAGCAACAAGAAGTTAATAAACACCAGCATTATGTGTCCCTGTAGATCACTAGCTCCAGTACGGCATGCTAACATTTTAGCATGCAGTGTGCTGAGAAAAAGCAGGCCACAAGGACTATCCAAACTAACTCTACTGACCTGAGAAAATTAATTTGTTGCTGTTTTTATTTTTGGAACTGCTGAGCAACCATACATTCATGAGCCATGTTGCACACAGTCTTCAACATCTAACTTTAGCTCGAACAGGGAAAGTAGCCCATGCTTGAAAAAAATAGTACATTATATTTTTTACCAATCTCTCAAACAAAACTACCTCACTTGACAAGTTCAGGTTTATTGTCATAGGAACAACCAATAATTCATACGTTGATATTCATGTACTAAATATCCCAACTAATGCTGTGCTATCAATTATTTTAGTAGTAGTTGTATTTTCTGTAGCATTCTACCGATTATTCCATCAATGGCGTAATCGGATTAGAAATACTTTTGCTTTATTAAAGAGCTATAGTAAATATCCAACAGAGAAAATAAGACAGGTCTCTTAAAAGTAACAAATTATTGGGTTCTCCAATAAAAAAAAATTAAGTTTTTTACTGTTTTGTACTAAAAAGAAATGATATAAAGTAAGGACCACCAGTCGTCAATCAAAGTGTTACTTTGGAGCACCGCTGCCAATTCTATATTTAAAAAATGTCACTCACCTTGTCAGAGAGAGATGGCCCGTCATTCCAACAGCACTGACTGACAGACATATGTTATATCAGGTTTTAACTTCCTCCTAACTTTGACAGGAAGGAGCTCCATTCTGTTTGTCTCGTGAGAAAAGATTGCAGGCTAACGTCACACTGAGGCCAGCATCGAACCGCATCGATTTAACTGAACGGTGCACACTTTGCCTAGCAATTGACTGAAATGATATTTATGAGTGTGTGTGGAAGGAAGTAACCAATGCTTGCTGAGACAAAAAGAGATGAAGAAAGGAAGTAAAAAGTGAGGAGTGGAAGGGAAAGCGTGGGGAGAAGAGATGAGGAGGTTAGGTTCTTCAACTAGAAAAAGAAAATCAATGACACTACTGTACCTTCAGGTTAGAATCCCAGGCAGGAAACCCTCGTTGATTTCTCAGTACTGCAATTCAGTTACCTGTGAAGTCAAGAAGATAACACTAATAACTCAACACCACAGAGCATTATCACACACTAACTCTGCAGCTCTACAGGGGAGACTTTCTTTTGCCTTCAGGGCTAACCCTTCACTTTACCCAGAAGGAAAGCCAGACACGGGAGCTTTACTTGGGTCTGGAGGAGCTGCAGTGTTTATTTATTCATGGACACACTGAAACCTACACTGTACATTTACTACCACTTGACAACTTTACTGCTCATTTCTTCTCTGCTCCGAACGCCAACACCACTTAAACCCCGGCCTTGGCCATGGCCATTTTCCCACGGTGGCACTGCCAGCATCAGAGCTTGTGTGTGGCATTTTACAAGTTGTTTTCTTCATCTACTCTTATCCACATATGTCATGTCAACCCGTTCTCACTCCCAACTCGTCAAATACAGACATTTGGTCAGTGGCTGTCAGCGTCAGATACGACGCAAAAATCACCCTTCAGCGTCTGTATGGAACGCACCGGGCAGAGCAGCAGCTGGAACACGTTGCTGTAAGATGACGTAGTATGAAGAGCGACAATGTTAGCGAGTAGTATGAAAGACCGAAATACTGCGTAGGGAGGTTGGTTGGGGTGGTGGACGGGTAAAACAACACAGGACTTTCCCCCAGGAGACTGGGGTTCGTGTCCCGTTTTGTCCCGCGTGTCACTGAAACGTACAATAACCCCACACACGATCTTTTCCTGAACCTAACTGTCCCGTTGTTGTAGCAGACAGACAAAGTTAGCAACTAGCAAACTAAAGAGGACCAAACATCCAACAGCTACGAAGCCAAATATTTTAGTCTGTGGAGACCAAAGTTGAGTGAATACTGGACTTAAATTCAACAGGTGGCCAGAAATACGACACGACTTTGTCTGGTGTATGGTGTTTGGGGGGGGGGTAGTCGATACGAATGTCAAGATATGATATTATTGCGATTTTAAACATATTGCGATATTCTGCGATATATTGCAATTTATTCCCTTTTTTACAACTTCAAATTATGTCCACAAAGGAAAACTTTGTCATCATCTGTTTAATCGAAAAGGATACATTTCTCTGCTTGTTCATCTTACTTCAGCTTTCCATCGAGTGGACTGACAAATCAATTGATTATTCTAGAACAAACATTTAAATTCTCATGTGCATTTCTATAATCAGTGTATCTATACATTATTGCCACTGAAAGTATCGCGATACTATGCTGTATCGATTTCCCCCCACCCATAGTGTAAGTAGGCAATTGTTTGCTAACATGTTAAAAATAAGACCTAACACGCTCAACTCACATTCAGGGCTCTATTTTAACGATCTGAGGTCACGGCGTGAAGCGCCTGGTGCAGCTGCGTTTAGGTCCAAATCCACTTTTGCTAGTTAGTTAGACGGTGGAAAAAAGGGTCCGGGTGCATGGTTCTAAAGGGTTGTACTTAGTGTCTTCATTAATCAGAGGTGTGTTTTGGGCGTAACATGCAATCAACCAATCAGAGATCATCTCCCATTCCCTTTAAAAGCCAGGCGTGTTTGGACCTTGGAGCATTGCTATTATGATGGAGGATTTACACCGTAATATTTTTATTTGTAATCTTCTGCATGTGTGTGTGTGTGTGTGTGTGTGTGTGTGTGTGTGTGTGTGTGTGTGTGTGTGTGTGCTGCTGTGCGTCCCTGTCTGTGTAACAAGCATAATGTGCACGCTGTGTACGAGCCTAGGAGCATTTTACTAATGCTCTGTTAAAATAACAATGAAATGCTGCGTTATTGACTTTAGACCAGGTTTTTGTTGGTCAATGGTGCCATCACTTCCTGCTGCCTCAAGATACCAATACTCCCAGAATGCACCTGAACACAGAGCTGGGCAATATATCAATATTACACGACATCGTGATATGAGACTAGATATCGTCTTAGATTTTGGATATCGTAATATCGTGATATGGCATAAGTATCTTTTCCTGGTTTTAAAGGCTGCATTACAGTAAAGTGATATCATTGTCTGATCTTACCAGACTGTTGTAACTGTTCTATTATTTGCCTTTTCCCATTTAGTCATTATATCAACATTACTGATGATTATTTATCAAACATCTCATTGTGTAAATATTTTGTGAAAGCATCAATAGTCAACACTACAATATCGTTGCAGTATCGATATCGAGGTATTTGGTCAAAAATATTGTGATATTTGATTTTCTCCATATTGCCCAGCCCTACCTGAACACACCTCCCTGTAAGACCAGCACGCCCAGAATGCACCTGAACACACCTCCCTGTAAGACCAGCACGTCCATGGGCCAGAGATGGGGGCAGGTACATTTGCTATTTGAACAACGTGGGCACTGGACGGTCTTAAAACAGAAAAGACACTTGCGTTGGGATTTGCGCCGCGCTTGAATACTGGATGCTGGATCCTTAATGTGGACAACAATATATAAAGGTATATATATTTGCTAACATGTTAGCCATGATAATAGGCTGTGTGTCTGTCATCTTGTTTTGGAGTTCATCTGCATCCTAGTGGCCAAAAATTGATTCATGCCGCTTTCAAATATAAAACTGCACTTAGTTACTCAGATTCTGTACTAAATACTGTAATTAGCTAACTTTACCAAATGTTATTGATGTCATAATAGTTGGATAGTTGTAACAGTACTGTAGTTTAAATTGAGCAAAGTTGAGGTCCATGTTTTTCCCTTGGAGTATCTGATGTGGGCCACTGGAGTCTGAAGATATACCTTATATTGTTATGCAATTATAAGTTAGGTTGAGTTTCCAACTTTGCAGTAGAGGAGAGTGACAATCCCCCCCTTAGGGAGAAAGGAAGTCATTGAAATGTCATTCTTCCTCCTGCACATCTGTGTCCAGCCTCAGCCTGAACCTAGACAGACTGAAGACAGACAAGTGTGGTAAATATTATTGAGTAAGTGACCTTTCAGATAAGGCCTGGATGGTCTTTATATTCCCTGTCATCATTGTCATGAGGACTGTAACAATAGATCCATCATCATCAATCATCATTTCATGGGCTGGCAAAGGAGTTTAAAAACCTTTTCAAATATGATAAATGATGTAAACAATGCAATAACATCCAAACAGAGACTTTGATTCAGTAGCATTTATGAGGTAGTCATAGCAAAACACAAAACCATTAGAACCTTGATGCATGTTTGCAGGACTGTTGTATCAGACTGTATTAGTGGTATGTGTACTAATAAACTGACAACTGAGTGTCTATTATACTTATTGTTTTCATTGCCCCCTATGTTATCACCACGTTTTGCTTGTGTCTGTGTCACTCACTGGCACTTTGTGGTATTATGTGGTATCTGGTCACTAATATTCCTGCAGTATCTCCATCATTCTGTTATTTTAATTAGCATAGGTTCCTGATCTTCACAATGGGAGGAACCCTTCTGACAACTGCATGTTGTTGTTTATCTTAACATCTGTAATGGAGGCTGTTAAGGCTTTAAAGGCTAATTACCACATAGCCTAATATATCCCTACTGAAGTGGCTGGCCTTATATGTATGCTTATGTAGGTTAGCTAATGTAGGCTACTGTAGGCTACTTTAATTAAAACCGCTGTTAGCAATATGGCAAAATAAAGTGTCCCCGTTTTTTAGAATAGTTTTAATATTAGCCTGCAATAACCGTATCGCACCACTAGCTTAACTACGTTTGTCTCATCAACTATCCGAAGTTTACAGTAGAAAACTGTAGGCTAACTTTCACCGTGTAGCCAAATATAACGAGTAACGAAATACTGCTAGCTAAAGTAGTAGCATTACTTTTCAACTGAGGCAGTAGTCATGTCAAACCGCTCAAGTGGCTGCTCGCCTCTCAGTAAGACCAATAACATGTCCATGTATGTACCTCTCTCTCGAGCTACTTCTCCCGTTTCCTTCGCCCCTCTCTCGGTGTGTGCCGCTTCTCCTTTCCCCTCCACTCCTCTAGTCTTTCTGGAGGAGAGATGGAGAGAGGATTCGGATCCAGGCGGAGGAAGATGGGAGGCGAGGCGCGCCGCTTTTAGCTCCCGCCGCACCGGGGGCGCACAGCGGAAGAGCGGGCTGTAAACACGATAAATCTCCGCTCACCGAGCCTCATGTACCGTCATTATGTGGGTCAGGGATGAAGTATTCATCTTCAGCTTTCATAAATTAGCATTCATCCCTGCGATGGTACAATCCGGAGATAGAGGGAGACAGCCTGTGTGTTGTGGTAACCATATTTGGTAAAGGGGAGCCCGCTGACACTAGTCCATGGATTTGAAATGAGAGCGATATGTTAGTGGGCGTTTATTGGTCTTTCAGTCGATTTAAGGTTATATTTTATAGATGAAATACATAAAATATTTAATCTAGCCTATTTATTAAAAGTAACTAGGAATGCCTTGTTGTTTTATATTAAGCTTTATCCTGATGCCAAGCAGCAAGCTCTCTATTTTCAGATCGTCTTTTGACTTTAATAACTTTAGTTCAACACAGCTCCAGTCTGCACATTATTTTGCAGTCTGAGGCCAGACATCAAATATAGGTTCACACATACACAGGATTGATATTTTTATAAGGCTTTAATATACAAATTAAATGATTTTCAGTTTAATTCAACTTTATTCAACTACACTCATCTATATTGAACAACATAGTCTGTCTACAGACCTTTCACAGCAATTTGACATGTTAAAGCAGAACCAGCACAGGTGTAGGTGTTTTTAACAGTAATCTTAGGTGGCAGGATTTGGTGTTGTTGCTCACTGGAAGGGCTTCCTGGGACACTGGATGGAACAGAGCCGTTGTAAATTAAGTAAGTTATTAGTTTCACCTGTACTTTTTTCTGATATGACAAGTCAAAAATGTCAGCTGTGAAGAGGCCTATTATTGCCTTTACAAGCACACTTGTGTCCCTGTTATGACTTGTTCGGGTTTTACTCATATTCACCCAAAAAATAATATGTAACACAAAACAGGTTACTCATATTTTTGTATGATTCGTACACAGCTGTGTAAGTGTCAAACACTTCATTTCCTGCATTCTGGTGAATTTTTCTTCACCAATTTATGGTGAAAGGCTAGGTGGTGATATAGCCTGCCCATTTGTTCCTGTTTCCTGTAATTAAAAAATATATTCTCTGAGTAATTCACATCTTAGTAAATGAGTTTGTTACAGGCCTACCACGTAAATAAGGCAGTAACTAAATAGAGTAAAATAGTAACACAGGATAAACAATCCTGCTAAAAGGTAACTATAGCCTATCTTGGCAGAGTAGCTGCTGTCTCTGAACCTTAAGCTATAGCTTTAAATCAAACATTTAAATGTATTCAAATAAGAATACATTTATTAGACACTGTGTTTACCTGCGCCCTTTAGATTGTTCAGTATCTCAACGTGACATCATGACTTTTCGTAAACATACACGCCCACTTTCTTAAGCCAAGTGGCGTGTTATCTGTACGCATTTTGAGCTATCTGCGTGTATGTCTACGCTGTATACAGTGGAGGTTAACATACACGCCACTTGGCGTGTTATCGCGTAAACATACACGCCACTTTCTAAAGCCAAGCGCAGACCTGCCAACATGTACGCATTTTTTGTACTCGGCACGCATTTTGACCCTTAAGTACGCTTGTGCGATTCACTGCTCTCTAGGTACGCATTTTGTTACATCTTTTCAACAGTCTATATGACGTTGATTCTGCCGCTGAGCCACAGCGTGTAAGTGGAGTGAAAAGCTTTCGGCCAATCAGAGCGCTGCATTTTAATCCACCTGCCCCTCCTAGCCAAACGCTTTGCACGTTTAATTCAATTCAGTGCCTCAAGCAAGCCAGGCTGGCCGTAAAACTTGCCTCCACACGTCCAGGCTACCTCATCACGCGTTCTGCACCGTGTGCAAGACAGACATCAATATCAGTCACAAAGGGGCAACAGGTAACGAACACAGTCCTACACGCAAATACTGAGTCGGGTATGGCTGCAGCCTGGAGACCTCCCGTCTCATGCCACCCATGCTCACTAACTTAACGTTACTTAATTTAGAAAATAATTCATGATTTCGTAGGCTATTCTGAACATCTGAATTTACCGTCGTATTCTGAACATCTGAGTTTAGCGTTTGACATGCCCAGGCATGAGACGGGAGGAGCATGAGACAGGAGGTCTCCAGGCTGCAGCAATACACTCTTCCAAATACTCCCCGCCCACCCTCCGAAACATAATGATATTAAAAATAAAAGGAGAGAAAAAAACTTTCGTAGTGTCAATAGGCTAGCCTATCACACTCGCCATCCTTCCCATTAGTTGGGGGCAGTTAGAAAAGTGGTGGAATGGCTAGAAAACTAGGTTTTAGACAGGCCAGGTGCTGATTAACGTAAGATAAAGGTAACAGTTAGGCTATTCTTTAGCCATTCATCCACTCCATTCCTCAACACAGTAATAAGAATTTATTGTAATCTAGGAGGTAGTCATAGGCGCCGATACCGTGGGTGCTCCAGAGCTCGAGCACCCACGGAAAATACTGAGCACCCAGTGCCAGACTGCCAGTAGGCTCCATTCATTTAAGATTAAACATTGCAGTTGGTGCTGAGTGGAGCGTCTGTCATAGTGTGCCTAGGCTACTAGACAGGTGGAATTGATTCTTAATTCCCCACGAAGCTGATCGCGGTTACGTGTTCATCTCCAGTCCTATCTGTATTTGTGAGAAGTGGCGCTGTCCTGAGGTGAAAGATAGCCTACTTTACGGCTTTATTATCGAGTTAATAGGCGTGTGTGGTCGTGTCGGCCGCTGTCCATTTCCTAAGGTTCTGAAATGCAAACATTTTTTGACTACTTGCGCCGATGAGCACCCACGGAGGAAAACATAAATCGGCGCCTATGGAGGTAGTGATGAGCCAAACAATGTATTTGAATATAAATTACATCTAGTTTTCCTCTGAATGAAGTGTGTGTGTGTGTGTGTGTGTGTGTGTGTGTGTGTGTGTTTTTCCAACTATGTGAGAAACCGACTAACGTAATTCATAATATTTGTAACAATATGCAGGAATATGACCTACTCATAGTAGCCTATCATAATCTCCCCCCTCTCCACCTACATTTTCAGATTGTAGATGCCATGTGTATATTATGTTTTATGGAGTTAGATATCTCATAGGTTTCTCAGTGGTGGGTGGGCAACAGTGGAGCGTACATTGGTGTGGGCTGTCGGGTGCGTACGGGTTGTACTCATACAATTCCTTCAAGGTTGGCAGGTCTGCAAGTGGCGTGTTATATGTACGCATTCTGAGCGCCATATACAGCGGATGGGTTGGGTTTAGGAAAAGAAGAAAGTGACGGTTGAGTTTAGTGTTAGTACTAGTACTACTCCCTACGGCGTCAATTCACACGCAATCGCAAGGTAATGTAAGTCAATGGAGGCCAAACTGCGTTGATAAACACGCTAAAAAGTGAGTTTGCGTCTTGATAACACGCCAATAATGGCATACGAATTGGTGTGTCATACATACGCCACTTCATGAGATCAGTCTGAGTATCTAAATGTCTTAACTTCAGGTTTTAGGTTAAGCCTGTGACAACCGGCCTAAAAAGGCATGAAGTTAAGGTTTTAGTTTGGCTAAGAGTCTCCAAATTCTCAACTTCACAGTTTCTGTAGCAACTACTCTCTGCCTTTTGTAAGTCAGTAATGGCCACGATCATCCCCATACACGTGTCAATTAGGCTGTGTGATTTAGTCTGATAGACAGTCCAGCTTTTGTGTTACTGTCATTGCCTCGAGAAAATCAAGCCCTCCTTATTTTCTCTGACTGGGTCATTTCTTTGCCTCCCATCTGCACTTCCACATCCTCTGCCCCCTCCTATTTTTTAAAAGCCAGACAGAGGGACTTTGGCCCAGAAATCCTGCTCTGGAGATGAGTACCAACTCGCTGTCAGCACTGCTGTCTGCCCTCCTGGGACCTAGCCTGATTACAGCACCATCATTCTCTCTCTTTTAGTTCTGGACACACACACACACACACACACACACACACAGTGGCATGGCTCTCGATCATGCACATCTGTACTTCACAGCTCATCGAATATGCCTTTTCAACTGCATTGTTATTTTCTAAGGGCCTTGAAACTGTGGGGCCTCCTGGCACTGTATTTTCAGGTCCTCTGAAGTCTCAGAGTCTGAAACAGAGATGACTGTGGAGATATTGCTGCCGATGACAGCTAGCCTGTCACATAATTGGCTTGTCGACATGCCACTCTCTATCTCTGATGTTTCCATTGGAGCAGAACACTGGTCTGGGGGAAAGGAATCCACTGCTACATCTATAATTCAGCCTAGACTCAAACTGTCTACAGCCAGCAGTTTTTACTCGGCAAAACTTACAGCTTATAGTACTTGGCACAGGTATGAGGTTTGCCAGAAACTGTTATTGCGGGTTTGTTTCATACCAGGTTAAAGAAGCAGTAATTGGGTCAAGGTGTTTTTTAGACTGTGCAAACCAATGCTAAATCTCACTCAGAGAAAATGCTCTATGGTCAACTTACATGATGAGAACTCAAGAACCAAAATGATCCCTCTGTCCCTGGCAGCTCCACTACTGTCATGTCAGCAAACACTACAGTGTGTTTGTTACATAAGAACTGTCTACACCAGCATTTCCAAGTTCCATCTGCAGGTACTCACTGTTACTGGATCAAACCTGTTCTGACGTTACAACTTTAGCTGAAGGTTTCAGTGGTTGCGTAGAGTTATGGCAAATGTGTCTGTTCTTTAAGGAGTGGACCTATACACCCGTCTCTCCATTAGCTCCGCTAAGTTTATGCAAATGTATGCTCTTTACCTTTATTTTTTTCCAAATATTAGTTGTACTTTTCTGAATAATATTAGACAATCATAACAAATCGACGCTGTAGAGCGGAAACTACGTACCTCCATATTTTCATAAATCAACAACGCATTCTCATGAACGGGTTTGTCTGATATCGTACGAAAACGTATGCACAACAACGACGTCAGGTTGGTCACGTGACACCAGGTCACATGACAGTAAAGTTAACTGGGAGTTTTTATCAGCAGTTGAGTTTAGCCGATAAAAGGTGACTGTCATGCAGCGACGACCAGGCACCAAAACGACTAGTTAAGATTAGAAAAAGATCATGGTTTGGATTAAAACACCAGTCCCCTTAAGTAGTGCTGCTGCGGTACAAACACGTTTCCTGGGTGAAAGTCTTGTGTTTTATCTGGGGACACGAAATCCGCTCCCCCTCTTGAACCCAGACCTTCTCCCTAGGCGGACCAGAGCGCTCTCAGCAGCCGTGTGGTGCATACTGCAATAAATACGTAGAATAGATACACATTACAGTGCAGTGTGTTTGGCCCTTTACTGTTTCAATTTGAAAATACTCCTGTGCACAAAAGATCAGCTCCATAAAGATATGGTTTTCCCAGTTTGTTGTGGAAGAACCTGACTGGTCTGCACAGAGCCGTGACCTCACCCCCCCACCCACCTTTGGGATGAACTGGAACATACTGTAGACTGAGAGTCAGGTCTTATCGCCCTACATCAATGCCGGTCGGACCTCGCTAATGCTCTTGTGGCTGAATAGGAGCACATCTCTGCAGCAAGGTTCCAAAATCTGGTGGAAAGCCTAAAGCCAGAAGAGTGGAATGAGATGCTAAACTATCACATAAAGATGTAATATAGTGGTTCCCATACTTTTAGCCATGTAGTGTTGCAGAACAGAGTGAAGGTACAGCAGCATAGAAAAACGACACATCACTTAATTTCAACAAGTCCTCCAAACCTTATGACGATATGGGTTGATTGTTACTACCCTCTAATACACGTGTCAAACTCAAGGCCTGCGGGTCCAATACGGCCCATCGCAAATTTTGATCCGGCCCACGTATCAATGTAGGTTCACAGTAAAGTTTGGCCCGCCTAGTTGTGCGCCAAACCAAAAAGACTGTAATTACGTGACAATCAAAGCAGAATTTGGCAGAGTTGCCGACTTTAGGACTTAGAAATTCCCAGTTTGCATATTCAGGCCTGTGAAACAGGTTGTTGTGAGTCAGGTAGCCCCCTTTTAAGAATGTAATTTGAGTGCATTGTTTTGCTTGATTTGCTAAATTCTATTTTTTTAAGGAATTGTGTGGACGAAATTGTATGTGAGAAGGCTATATGAGGCATGCAATAATACAGACAAAAATATTTTACTTTTTAGAAATAAAAGCATGTCAATAAACTATACATGTCTGGCCCGTGATGAATTTCTTATTTTCCAGTGTGACCCTTAGTGAAATTGTGTTTGACACCCCTGCTCTATACGACCCACAGGAGCATTTCATTAATCTGCGACCCTAGTGGTGGCGGAAATACAACCTTGTATCTAAACCAGAGAACGTCGTTTTTAACCAAAATGTCGCAATTTTTAAACACGTCTTTACGGTTGTGAAATGGTCGCAGTTTGGTTATGTTTGGGCACAAGAACTACTTAGTTAAGGTTATAAAAAGATCGTGCTTTGGGTTACAATCAGACCTTACTTCACTGCTGGTTATGCACGTAACGTGACGTTCATTAACTTAAGAAAAACTCACTGTTTACTTTTATTTTCAAACCCCGCTCTCTCGGGTGAAAGTCCTGTGCTTGTTTGATTCATGCACAACTCCAACCTACCTGCTTAAGTGGACATTTGGCGCTCTTATATTTCATCACCTTCCTTCCTGCTTTGCTCCCATCATAATTACTACGGCCACTAGTGGGCGCCGCCATTAGAACCGTGTTGTTGCTTGTACAAACGACCTCTGGGAAAGATTTTCTGGGAAGGACAGTCTCCTTAATTTAGTAAGAGCATACATGAATGCAAATAAGAAAAGCTATAAATGTTGAGAGACGTTACAGTCACATTCATGCCTTAGATGGGACTGCTGTGAGAACCACCATGAGGAAGGAGGGGGCATCTGACTGCCACTGTCTGCGTTTTAAACACTTCTAATTCACTTCAGACATTTACTGCAGAACCATACACTACAAAAGTTTAACTATAGACTCAGCCCAGTAAAACTAAAGCTGAAGAGAGCTACTTCATGCCATGCATGTGTAAGCTCTAGACAAGGCAGAGTCTTTCCCATGCACAGAACACAGTGAGCCCCAGGCAGAGCTTCATTCTGGGCCCATCTTGCTAACCGCCTGCCTTCATCCACTTTGATCACCGAGGCGAGTTGAGGAAATTCAGGAGAGCTCGACTTCAATCATCCAGCGGAGCTCCGTCTGTGAAGCGATTCAGTGTAGTGTAGTGTTGTGTGCTGGGAGACTTTTGTATGGTAATTTGTTATGGAGGCGGGGGGCGAGGGAGGGTTGCTTTTCAAAGGAACTCTTTGAAGTTTGCCAGAAGTGTACATGGATGCATAGCGAGATTGGAATATACAGGAGTAATTGTTCTGTTCCAAGCAGAGATGAAACAATGAGCAAATTCCTCAGTTATGACCTTCAAGTTTGAGTCAAACAGCTTTTGTTCCAATCTGACATGAGAAAGTGATTTGACAGTTGGGACTGCTCTTCCTTTTCCCTGTGAGGACTGACAGACATGGCAGACCAGGATCTGATGTCCTCCATTACACAGCAGCCACCTGCTTTCAGATATCATACGTAGAGATTTCAGCTGTTCTTACAAGGCGTACAAGTTCTAAGCACATTGTGAGGCCCTGCTAATTGTTATTATTACATAATTCAAACTGTAGGTTGAGTACATACTGGGGCAGTTTTACAGATGATTACACTTTAGTTTCTTGTGTGTATTGTGATGGAATATCTTAATATTTGTTTGTGAATTATAGCATCTAAACAGATAACAATCTAAGACATTAAATGAGATGGTCCTAAAGAAAAACTACAGCATTGTATGTTGTTTACAACAACCTATATTTATATCCAGTAGACCATGACCTCTTATGGCCATGTGAATTTGTGATTTCATACAGTAGGTTTTTGCAGTCTGCCGGGATGATCTTGCCCAGGGCAACGTTTTAGTAACCCAGTGTTTCCACAGCATACATCTCGTACAGTGAAGAAGAGAATAGCAGGTTCATGTTTGTAGTGCTGTTGATGAAAAGCTGGGCACAGTCTGGAACTTTTGGATTTGAAACTTTGGCTTCGCCCATGTTCTCAGCCCGTGCAGACTACACACCTGTGAGAGCACATTAATATCTTTTAAGGTGCGAACCACTCCCGGATAACAGGTTCAAAATAAAGCTTCCGCCCTAAGGATTAGATATCTATATATAGTCTATCTGACCGAGTAATGAAAGGAGAGCCAATGCTAGTGTCCTGTGTAGTCATGTGGCCTCTTAAAACCAGGTTACACTTGAAACAAACTGTGCTCCTGTTGAGTCGTCCAACCAGGCCTGAAGGCAAAATAATTTATAGCTGTTCCTCATGGCAACACTCAAAGGTAGAGTGAAAAACAGCAGTCATAGAGAGGGGCGAGACGGATGATTGTTCAAATTGGGATAAGGGTGCACAATTTTGGACAGTTTTTCCTCAAAGGTGTTAATGACGTGGCATAAATAGTTGTGTAAAGAACGAAAAAGAGAGCTTGAGAGAGAGAAGTTTAAACCTTGCTTACTTTCTTACCTCTGCAAACAGCTACGTGAAGAATGAATGTTAAATTGTCGGTTTTAGAAAGTTAGAAAATGTTTTGGATGTTTGTCATGTCTTCATGCTTTATGGCCTGATCTTGCTCACTTTTTAAGTTTATAGCTAAGATAGCTTGGAGCTGTAAAAATGATGACCTTCCCTGTTGGTGTTCAAATTGTGCTTGTGTTTGAAATATGTGCTTAATGTGGGATCAAGGCCTCTAGTAAATGTGCTAAACATAAAACAGCATTTTGTTGGTACATAAAAGTTCAGTTTCCTGTGCTTGGGAGAAGAATTTGGCAGTTCAGACACATTCCAGCAGTGTTCAATGTCCAAAAGTTTAATTTTCTAAGAGACCAAAGGAGAGAATAAGAGTGAAAATAAAAA
The DNA here is from genome assembly GCF_008315115.2 of Sander lucioperca. Taxonomy (NCBI): domain Eukaryota; kingdom Metazoa; phylum Chordata; class Actinopteri; order Perciformes; family Percidae; genus Sander; species Sander lucioperca. Next base: position 26,925,316 of record NC_050178.1, read on the forward strand.
CTGATATGTATAGCGCTTATGTGGCTTTAGATGTCAATTATTGGTACTGTCTATTTTTCTAGAGAGCAAGCCTCATGTCACCTATTGCTTATTTGGTGTAATCCACACAGCTGGTGCTGCACTGATTTCAGTGGGTTGGTACAAGAGTGTCAATCAGAGGCAACCCCGTCAAGCTCATGTATTGTCACAGCATGTATAAATAATCATGGCTACCTTGAAATGACCAATATGCTTCATCCTAATCAACCCTGAAGCCATCCGTAAGTACACTCCAAACTGAAACAGCTTGATGTAGTGTAGCTGATTGTTGTTGTGTCCTGAACCCAGTTTCTAAAGTCCTGTCTACTGTTTATGCTACTGTTCATATCGTACCCTCAGATGAATTTAAAAAAATCCATGTTTACAAGAGCAGCTACTCTTAACTGAAGCAGCAGCTTCAGGACCACCTGCTGCCTGTTCACCATAACAACTCACACACACACACGCACGCATGCACGCACGCACGCACGCACACACACACACCCCAACAACATAGCACATGCTCTCAGTCACCTCCTTTAATACCATCTTTATTATCTGTATGCAATTAAATTATAGAGATTAAAGATTCCCTGTGGAGTTGTTGGGACTCGAGTAGCGCTATGGAGTTGTTTTTCTATGAGTGGGTCATGTGCATGTGGGTGAAGCAATACACAGTCTTACCAATGGTGTCACACTATTCCATGATCCATGATCTACAGTATTTTGTAGGATAACATACGAATTGGTGTGCATACATTTTCTTACGAAATCGTACAAACCCATTAGTGAGAATGCGTTCATGTAAACCATGCTGGATTTAAAATACTTAAACCATGTTTTATGAGGAAGGAAATACACTCGACACATGTTAGACCTCAAGGATACACACAATATGTTTTGGTTTGTTTACAAGAAAACTCCACACAGCTCCTTTAGAGGTCCAGTGTGTAACGTGTTTAGTTGTTCATTATCAAAATCTGTGTTGCCGTTCACAAACTTGTCCTTTTTCATGAATATTTACCTCCACCATCAATTCCAAGTATTCCTTTCGGCTTGAAATTTAACATTGCATTTGCATGAACTGGGGTAGACGCTCCATATTCATGATCCATCTAGAAATACGTTAGCTGGTAAGAGACATACAGGACACACTGCTCCACCTTAGAGAGAGAGTGTGTGTGTGTGTGTGTCTGTCTGTCTATCTGTCTGTGTGTGTGTGTGTGTGTGTGTGTGTGTGTGTGTGTGTGTGTGTGTGTGTGTGTGTGTGTGTGTGTGTGTGTGTGTGTGTGTGTGTCATACTGCTCCACCTTTCATGTTTTCTCTGTCACATGATAAACTAACAGCTGCTGCTAATGCTGCTAATGGGTAGCTTCCTGAAGAAGGAAACATGGAGGACCACAGGTATTCAAAATCCAAATTTCAGGAACAGGAGTCTTCTTGTTCTTCGCTACCGTAGCTTTAATACGTACTCTGAACTGCGTGGAGCGAGAGAGTTGATTGATATATGATCTCAACACTAGATGGGAGTAATTCCTTACACATTGGACTTTTAAGGTTAACCACTTTTCCAGATTTTGGCCTTTACAAAAAATCTGATCTGGTTTGGTTGGTGATATGATGACTATGATAAAGTCTGATGAAATTGATCAATACCAAACCAGTATATATAAAATGACCAACCAAATGAGTCAACGAACCTGAAAATGTATTGTTGTTGATTATGAAAACTCATTCTTGACCTTGAAAATAACAGATTGTCAAAATAATTTTGGATTAAAAACTTGATAAACTGTCCGCTGATGAAGACTATAAAATGTTGTTTCCCTGGAAATACAGACGGACCTCAAACTAACATATTGTCAAACTATATTTCTATTGTTCTAATTTTGGGTTTTAGTGCATGTCTGAATGTTGTTTCAGAGGCTTCTATACCGCAAAACAAATACAATTGTAAATATATATATATATATATATTAGGGCTGTCAATTGATTAAAAAATGTTATCTAATTAATTACATACTCTGTGATTAATTAATCGAAATTAATCGCATACATAATAACCGATACTTTTTAAGAAAGTAAAAAAAGAAAAGAAAAAAAAAAGGGTACTAAACAACAGTTGGTGACATTAAAGAACGGCTTGTTTATTGCTAAGGCCATATGGTCAAAATTAAATGATTTAATAATAATGTATAACAATAACAATAACTTATTTCACAAGTAAATTGCTGTTTACAATAACTTCAAATGCACCACGAGGCTGTAGTTTACCAGTTTTATTGAACGCACCGTCTGTGTTTTTCCAACAACAGCAGCTGCAGATTGTTGCATCCTGGTGTTGAATCCTCTACAGTAAAACACAGTCACACTTTACACCGTTTAGAGTAGCTAGCGGTAGGCTAATGTTAGCTGCTGTCGAGTATAGTATTAACTGTCGAGTATAGTGTTAACTAGCTAGCGGTAGGCTAACGTTAGCTGCGGTTGAGTATAGTGTTAACTAGCTAGCGGTAGGCTAATGTTAGCTGCTGTTGAGTATAGTGTTAACTAGCTAGCGGTAGGCTAACGTTAGCTGCTGTTGAGTGTAGTGTTAACTAACATTAGCTGCTGTTGAGTGTAATGTTAACTAGCTAGCGGTAGGCTAATGTTAGCTGCTGTTGAGTATAGTGTTAACAAGCTAGCGGTAGGCTAACGTTAGCTGCTGTTGAGTATAGTGTTAACTACTTTGCGGTAGGCTAACGTTAGCTGCTGTCGAGTATAGTGTTAACTTGCTAGCGGTAGGCTAATGTTAGCTGCTGTCGAGTATAGTATTAACTGTCGAGTATAGTGTTAACTAGCTAGCGCTAGGCTAACGTTAGCTGCTGTCGAGTATAGTGTTAACTAGCTAGCGGTAGGCTAACGTTAGCTGCTGTCGAGTATAGTGTTAACTAGCTAGCGGTAGGCTAACGTTAGCTGCTGTCGAGTATAGTGTTAACTAGCGTCACGTGCAGCGGTGTTTGTGTTTCCTGTATCGTCTGTTTCAGAGCATCAGAGAGAAGAGCAGACATATCAGTGGCTCCAGATTTCGGTAGCCAGGGTTGGCAGGAAGAAGATGTAGAAGTAAATGTTCCAGTTAATGATCCAGGCAGAACATTCTCGTCGTCTCCCTCCTTCATTTTACAGTCCAATGGTGGCTAGAACGGCAAAGGGTCAAACCTCAATATGGAATAGATTAATCAGCGTTATTTTTTTTAACGCGTTATTTTTTCTCAGATTAATTAATCGAAATTAACGCTATTTTGACAGCCCTAATATATATATATAGTGTGGTTTTGGCGAGGGGTTCAAAGATTGGTACAAAGTGTCGGATATCAGTGGCTTCTAAATGTACATATGAACATATTGATTACACTATGTTCTACTACAATTTCCCCCCCTACAATTTCCCCTACCCTCTGTATAGTCTTTTATCCATTGTGCAAAGAAATAAAAGTAAGCATCTGTTTTCTTTCCAGTGCTGGATATTTCATTTTGAGAAGCGCTGGTGTGTACATCAGGAACGTTCCCTTCCGCTTGGATGTCGCTGTAATCCTCAGGATACTGAGTAGAATCCATCATGCGATTTCACGCCTCCTTCTCTCGTCTCCTCACTTCTTTACCTCCTGGTTCCCTCATCCCCTCGTCTCCTCTCTTTTCGTCCCATCTCACCCGACCTTGCCACCTGGAGCGCTTCCCCCATTTCCATTGGAAAGCAGTCGTGATGAGTCTCAGCTTGTTGGGGGCCAGGCTAATCACTGAAACAAGTAAACAAGTGGAAAGGTGAGCAGAGTGCAACGCAATCAATAATGGTACCGTGGTTGATTGGTGTGGAGGTAGCAAGTGCATGCACACACAAACACAGACACAGAGACACACACACACACACACACACACACACACACACACACACACACACACACACACACACACACACACACACACACACACACACACACACACACACACACACACACACACACACACACACACACACACACACACACACACACACACACACACACACACACACACACACACACACACACACACACACATGCAGGGTCATAGAGGTCAATCTGAACAAGACAATGAGGAGGTGGGATCAGTGTTAAATGGTGGTTGCTTGACAAACAAACAGGAATCTCTCAAACTAGGTCTGTACTCCCTCTGACCTCAATTCCTCATTTCCTCTGCCACACACACACACACACACACACACACACACACACACACACACACACACACACACACACACACACACACACTCTACACCATTCTCACTGTCTCAAGACAGCTAGTCCCACACTTTAAAGAGTGTTACATCACCGGCTAAAACTGTGAAAAGTGTGTTCATCAGGGTAAGGATGTGACACACACACTCACCTCAGAGTGGAATCCGGCGCTATATATGCACACACATTTACACAAGCACATTTGTTACTGTAGCTCTTTTTCACCAGCTTACACATAGACATACACACACTCAGGCACTTACATGCACACACAGACACAGAGTTATTAGCCGTTTCTCTCCATTAGGGAGGACAGCTGCTGTTGTCGTGCATTTTGGCTGCGTTACTTGATCAGTTAATGGCACTTTTCTTTCTCCAGAAAGAGCCTCCACCTGGCCCGCATGCCTCTCCATCAGCCTCTGATTAAAGTCTGAGTGTTAATACCAGCACTCTGGTGATCGAAGGTGCTCCTGTGTGTAAAATAGAGCCTCCATTTGGGATGGAAGAAGGATTTGATGAATACCTAGAGACTTATAATTACTCATAGAAAGCATCTGCTGCTTATAACTTAACGGCTCCCAACGAATAGAAGATTCTGATTGGCTCGTAGTTAAGTATGTAAACTCAGTGCAGTGCATTGTGGGTTGAATGGCTCAGACCAGAAACTTCCACCTTTCTAAATGACTCTACGACTTTTTACAGACAAGGCTGCTCCTGCTCTTTCAGGGTCAACTCGTGACTGTTCAGAGCATCTTCATCACTTCTGTTGGCCCTCTGTCGTTCCCATAGCAACCCTGCTGAGCTGACAGATGAGAGGCACGGGAGTCGGCTTCCCACATAGTTGGAAAAACACACACACACACACACACACACACATTAAAACAATGAACACATAACTACATCTGGGGAAGCATACTCTGCATTGTTTAAAATAAACCAGGCATCAGAGGCGAGGTGTTGGAGAGAGATTGTCGTACACAAATAGGCCATTAAGGCAAAAGTGGAACACAAGGAGTCTCCTATGAAAACAGTGTTCTCTCTCTCTCTCTTTTTTTTTAGCTCTCTCTGTCGCTGTCTCTGTGGGCAGGCTGTGTGCGCCTCTATGCTCGTTATCAGAACAAACAGAGATGAGGGTGGAAGAATGGGGTACACACCGTGTACCAGAGAGGGAGGATGAAAGAGTACAAAACAAGAGAAAATCAAACAACCGGCATGAGGGAAACCCCAGGGAATTATTTCTATCTGCGCACACCTACTTCCATAAGGAGCTGTACCATTTTAACGCATTAAAGGCGTGCCACACCACAACACTACACACCAATACACCACATTGTCAGCTCCTGGAAAAAAAAATATTAATTCCAGTCCATATCAGATGTACATTTCCCTTGAGGGTTTAAAAAGAAAAAAGAGAAGAGAGAGACTCTCCAAAGGCTGCAATAGGCTTGTAATGAATAAGACATTGCATCAGAATTGTAAAGAGAGTGAAATATCCTTCCTGTCTTCTTGCTGAAAGACAAGGGATGTATCATTACCAACCCTGCAGTGGTGTAGTCCAGGGTATACGCTGGTATACGGCGTATACCTACTTATTTTTCAGTCAGCATTGCGTATACCCACTTCTAAATCCCCCCTGATGCGCACCATTCAGTAATATCTGTGAGCCAGATTGCCCATTTTTTCCTCAAGGATAGTGAAGCCATGACCCACCCTCCTCTGCCTCTAATTGGCTGGTACTCGCTGCTTTCACTGATTAGATTGGTTAACTTTAGGCATGAGGACTGATGAGCCAATCAGAGGCAGAGTAGGGCGGGTCATGCCGAGGAAAATATCACTAATACCTCAGGTGCCAGTGAAAAAGAACAAAAAAAACCCTCAGGTGCAGGTGCCACTTGACTACGATAACGGCAGCAGACCAAACAACAGATGAAGAAATAACACAAGCGGCGGTGTGCCACCCCAGTTGATGGAAGACATAATTCTGAGGTAAGTTTTAAGGTGGTTTCCAAATGAATCATTATTTTAAACTACTGGCAAATTGCCAGTGGCAATATGACTGCACATTTAGAGGAGAAGAGATAACACCATGTTTGCCTCATGATAAATACATTTTACATTCATCCAGGCTGCTTGTGTGACCAGTAGTAACTACAAACTGCTCCTAATCAAGTCATGATCATTTTATAATAGTGAGCAAGTAGAAATGACAGATTTTTGGGTAAACTAAATCATAGTCTTACATGACACTGTTTCTAAAACAGGGCTTTTTTCTGGACTACTTTAGAAAAAAAAAAAAAAAAAAAAAGGTGAAAACTGAGAGTATACCCACTTCTCCAGGGACCACTACACCACTGCAACCCTGTCTTTGTATGTCCTTGAAAGTGTGACTCCACAGTGTAACAAGTGGTCAAACATCCCAATAAATCTAGCAGGCACAGCGATGAGAGAATCAGCACTATAACATCATGGCTGAGGAAGAAGCTACCTGGCACAACTTTCTGCACACATGTACTGATATAGGGGGATGTTGTACGGTGTTTATGGCATGTTTGGATGTGTATGACTATAAAAATGTATCATAATGCCAAAATGTTTTGATTAATGTAATTTCCATCTCATATATTCATCACGTTCCATATTCAACATTTGGATTAATTCCAGTGATTTTCATGCACCAACTCATTTGAATGTGCTTACTATCATCATCATCATAGCTACAATTCAGCAGGACTGAGTCTACAGGTAGCAGCTCTGTGAGGCTGCACAGCGGGGCTTTGAGCTAAATGCTAACGTCAGCATGCTACTGTAACATGCTCAGCATGGCACTGCTTAAATGCTGATGTTTAGCAGGTACACGTTTACCATGTCAACACATTCTCATGAATGGGTTCGTATGACGAAAAGTTACGCACAACAATTAATATGATATCCTACGAAATAAGCGACCGCTGGCTAGTCACGTGATGACTGGTAAGATGACCGTTAAGTTTAGCAGTCTTTACCATTTCGTTTAGTCATTTAGCCAAGAAAAGGTAACTGGGAGCCGGGTACGGACCACCGCGAGGTGACGGTCCTTTCAGAGGCCGTTACAGTTGAGTTTAGCCGACAAAAAGTTAGCATCATTTGGTGACGATGGCTAAGTTTAGGCACAAAAATAAATAGTTAAGGGTTAGGGTTAGAAAAAAGAGGGTTGGGGTTAGGGGTCATCATCTGTTTTTTAGGGTTATTAGAAAAATATTATTACACCACATACGTTTTTTTTTAAAAATGTACCTAAATGCATCGGAACTGTGCTGGCATGGTTGTGGTAGGCGTTGTACCTTTATGCATTTATTGTGGGCCTGTCCATTGGTAAAGATATTTTGGACTGAGGTAGTAGATGTTTTAAAACATATTCTGAATGTTCATATTCCTAATGTATGTGTATTGGGAAGCAGATTGGAAAATATACAAGCGAGACCTGTACAACGTATAATTGCACTAGCTTTTTTCTCCGTAAAGAGGACTATACTGATTTGGAAAACACGCACATTAGACTACTATAACTAATATAACTGGTTGAAGAGTTTTTGGATATGCTGTCTATGGTAGGGTGACCAGACGTCCCCAATTTGGAGCTTTTTTTTTTTTTTGGAGTTCTGGAGCTGTCCCCGGAAATGTCCCTGGTTTACACTGTGACTGACAGACCCGAAATTGGAATGAAATAGTCGTGCACCCTACACGCACAGGCTCAAGACAGTCAGAGCAAGCACTGCTCAGAGCTCAGAGATGTTCTAGAATGCCCATTTTACGATGCTAAAATTACTGTTTATTTACATGGAGTCTGGTGGGTTTAGTGAACGCAATTTCGCAGACTTTTTATGTTTTAAAAAAAGGATCTTACTTTTTAACAGAAAGGTCGACCTCCTTAGAAATACTTTCCATAATGTTGTCAGACACTTAGAATATTAATCTGAGCCTGTCAGTGGCAAAACGAGCACTTTTATGAACGTAAAAACAAGCTGGACAGTTGACGTCTTATTAACTTACATTGTAGCTTGTAACGCCGCTGCCGACTGCAGTGATCTCGTTTAATACTGGACCAATGTCAAAGGAAAATATTTCCTCAATAGTTTTAATTGTCTCCGATACTCAATGAGCTGTTGCAGAAACAAGCCCAGCGTGAAGCAATAAAGCAAAAGCTGTCAGATAAATGTAGTGCAGTAACCATGACAACATTTCCCTCTGAGGTGTAGTGGAGTACAAGTATGAAGTAGCAGCAGGGGCGACTCTAGGATCAGACCTTTAATGAGAATGGGACATGGATATGGCGCATGGAAAAGTGTTAACCCCATTGCTGTGACAAATTGCAAGAAAATTAACATTGAACTTACATGAAATGTTATCATATTTGCATTCTGCATAAATCTCTGCACACCCATTTCAATCAGGAGAGACTCCGTTGCAGATATGCAAACATTTATTAATAAGCTATAACCAAGTAAGTACAAACATTTTTTGGAGATTAGACTCCATTGTAAAGGGGCATCTATACAATTCTAATGTTTAGGAAAACCAAACACATCCCCCAATGGAATCTAGACACTGGTGGTGGTGGTGAGAAAAATTCGTAGACGTAAAAACGAGCCGTCAGCCGGGAGAAGACCGAGAACACCGTGTCTAAAATGCCTGGAGGTAGAAGGGGAGGAGGCGGGTCGCACTCTCGTCTGAAAATACAACTGACAGAAGCAGGAGAGAGAACAGATTTAAAACATGGTAGTCATGCTGTGATTGGTTAGAACATACGTGCCCGATTCTAATTGGTATACAGAACCGTAACACCCACTGCCCAGCTGATCAGTTAAAGAGAAGAGAGATAACGTAATTGAAGTCTCCCTGACAGAATTTACGCTGAGCTACATTAGTCTGTGAAATATCTCCCAAACTCTTCACTCAACACATTCATCAGTATTGCTTAAAATTGCAACAAAATTTCCACATGGTCTACAACTTTATAATGTATTCTCACTATTTATGTCAGCACAGATATTTTTTGTAAATTGCTTAGCCAGTGTATTTCACCATAATGGTTATTATATTGCCAGATTCCAGACAATCCCACTTACTATATATATATATATATATATTTAAATCCCACTTACAAATATGAATATATATTTCTACTGGTATGCTGTGACATTAATGCAAAAATATGAAGAAAAAAACTATTCCACCTGTGTGTGCATGGTTAAAATTCTGAAGTGCAAAATAGTTAAGGCTACAGCACAAATATTCCCATCCATAGATAAGAATAATCAAGTCTAACCTCTGAATTTCTTTTCGAAGTGCACCAGATTGATGCATTTAAACTAGGGCTGTCAAACGATTAATTTTTTTTAATTGCGATTAATCGCTGAAGTTCTATAGTTAATCGCGATTAATCGCATATTTTATCACATGATTAAAATTCTATTATTTTGCATTTCAGAACAGTTTTTTTAAGTACATATTAACAATTGAAAGCAATTTTTACCAGTGTATCTTGATTGGGAATCAAATTAATGCAAAGAAAGTTACTTTATGAACTTGATTTTAAGATTTGTAATTGTTTATTTACTGTAAACAAAAGAAAAATGTGTGAATTTGTCATTATTGCACAATTCCTCCAAGTACCTATCTAAAAAACTAAAAATCCCTATCCTTACCAGAGTCCATATAGTGTTTAGTAACTCCTAAATAATGTTGATTCCTCACTGACGTCCAGTGATCACCGGTTAATGAGCAGCTCATTTCTGCACAAGTCCGTGTTAACACAGCCCATCTCCACTCTTACCCGGCGACAGAGAAACAGGCAGGATAGTCCAGTACACTGTTGTTTCCACAACAACAAAAACACAGCAGTCTCTGAACTTGCGTTGGGAGTTTCGTTGAAGTTGGATGTAGTCCAGTTTTTGCCCGCTCCAGCCGCTGCCCGCTCCGGCCGCCGCAGCTGCTGCTGCTGCTCGCTCTGGCTACCGCTGCTGCCCGCTCCGGCCACTGCTGCTGCCCGCTACGACCACCGATGCTGCCCGCTGGTCAAACTAACCTGTATGGCGGGCCACAGCAACCTTTTATTTCCGAACATTCATCTCTCCACCGCTCCCTGAGGGCCGGTGGTCTAGCATCATGTTAACTGTACTACTATGCTTAGCTCGTAGGTGGTAGCTCAAGCTTGACGTGCTTCAGTGATATTTTAATTCGGCTTTACACAACGTGCATATGGCTTTCGACTTGTCTATGAGCCGTCCGGGAGTTTTGGAAAATAAAAAGCTCCATTCAGGATTTCATTGCTGCTGTGTTTCTCCATCATGCCTGCAGCCTGCAGCAGCAGGATGTGTTACGAGGAAGTGGCAGCTTGATGAGAAGTAACGGTGCTGCAAAGGGTCAAAATAGTAGCCTGTTAGACATGACGCAAAGCCGAGTGAAGTGTAAAATAAATTAATAAATTTATCGCATCGCGTCGGCCCTTAATCGCATCGCGATTAACCCGTTAACGCTGACAGCCCTAATTTAAACGTTAAAATACACAAAATTTTCTTACAGGGGAGCATGCCCATGGACCCCCCCTAGGGGAGCTTGTGCGCCAGTGCAGCTCTAGGTCCAGTGACGCCCCTGGGGCAGTGTCCCCGTTTTAAGTTTACAAAGATAAAAAAAATTACCTGTTTTGGAGGTATTTACGCTTCTGAGCTGAAAATGTCCCCGGATTTTGTCTCAGAAATCTGGTCATCTTAGTCTCTGGAGAATGCAGCTTCACCCCCTGCAGACTATGATCATGGAAGAGGCGCCCCTTAGACTCTTGTCAGAGAATATATGAACAATGGAGTAACAACTTGACTGTGTGGTGTTTGTGTTACATGAATATGAGTATTTCATGAGCTGTTGTATTGCCTGGGGTGATGAGGCACTAGAAACAATGAATTTGTGTTGAAAGCTAGTAAGCCGCTCTGGCACCATGTTATTATAATGCATGTCTTTAAGGTATCTTGTGAATTATGTTGTTATTGTCTTTATTGTTTTTTTTGTTTTTTTTAGTGTCCTTTTTGTTTCAGAAAATGTTAATAATAATAATAAAATACAATAAAAATGTTTTCAATAAATGTAAAATACAATAAATAAATACAAACTCTGCTTCCCGGCTCCAAAGCCCTGTGTTTAATGACCATCGGCCAGCCACCCTGACCTGACCTGACCTGACCTTCCTACGCGATGCTTTGCCTTCTTTTACACCAGCAGTCAATGTGGTGCAAACGGCCATAAATACGTGGAATACATACAAATCACAGTGCTTTACTTTTCGTAGTGATATGTATGAATAGTTCATGAGAACAGCTTGAGCATGTTTACCATTTTAGTTTAATGTGTTAGCTTGCTAATTAAGAACTACAGAAGTACAGCTGAGGTTTTAGTCATTTAGATGCCATTAGTGTTGCAGGTATTAGTCAAAGGGGGGGACAATGTGAAATTCTGACCTCATGATGGTGCTAGGCAATCCTGGAGTCACGTCGCTAGCTTGACTAAAAATACTTGGTGTTTACATGCAAAAATATTTCAATCAATATCATTTTCCACCACATTCGTTTGTAAACCCAAATGGTGTTGGCAATCACAACGGTATTTGATTTGCTGATTATAGTAATAAAGATATGAGATATGTATTATAAGTAAATATCTTGAGTATGTCTATTTCTTGCAAATAAGGCTGAAAAGAAGTAAGCACAAATGTGTGCATGTCTGTCACATTTTGATTAAAACTCCCTCCATGAGTCCAGACAACTTTAATTTTTGACCCTCAACTTTGTAGATGAAGAACGATTTGCAGCCAGACACCTTCCATGGCTGAAAACTGGCCCCTGCCATGCTGCGACGCAGTCACCCATCAAGCTCCGTTATCTCCCAAGGGAAACACCCTCAGTCCTGCTGTCTGGATATCTACGTAACAACACTGTCTGCCCAAAATCCCAATCGGCTGACAGCCTGTAGAGAACAGAGACAGCCTGGGCTTGAATCAGACTTCTGATAACAGTCAAAGAGGCTCAGACTTTGACAAATATTCAATATTCACACACACACACACACACACACACACACACACACACACACACACACACACACACACACACACACACACACACACACACATACACACACAGTAGTGATCTGAAAAGCAGGTTGATAAAGTCAAGGTACACAGAGGATATATTTAGTTTGCAATTGTGTTTATTCAACCTGCGGCAGAGGATTTGAATAATAAAATCCCGACTGCATCAGTATCAAAATGAGGATCTTGTGTCTGAGGCAGTTGCAGCACTGCAAGCTGCCATTGGGTGTCCCTGCTCCACCGGTAACATCAAATGTGGACTCTGTTGATGAGGTTTTCTCCTCCCTGCTACCAGTATGCCTGCAAAACGTGTGAATGGACAGGAAGGCTAAATGAAATCCAGCACATCTCCTTTCTATTTTTTTTCCTATCGTCTGTATGTTTTTGTACCTTTATCATTATGTGAACCAAATATCCCAATAGGGCAACAAGCCGACATAACGTGACAACAAAATAGGTTGTTGTAATACAAAATGACCCTGAGTGCTTTGCTCGCCTGGCACAGGCAGGTTTAACAATAACAACAGCAAGACGGTCTGACAGTTTGGGTTTTTACAATGCAAATATCTGTTTAACCACTTTTCCTAAATGTGTGTTTTTGATGTTGTCTGAAGCCTAGAAGGTACTAAAATAAAACTCACAAGATTTTGTTTTAGCATTTATACCACTGTCCACCACCGCGTTCATACAGACTGTTGCCATATTATACATTATTACCATTCTCTTGCGTCCGTACAAGCCCTGCTGCTTGAATCAGGTTTATCTGTAGAGAGGCTGCCTTTCTTATGACATCACTTCCTATGCAAGACATGTAGTCTCGCATAGCCAGACCCTCCTCCACAGCGCTTCCAAGGAAGGTCTGGTTAGTCCACACATCATTCCTGGATTGGAGAACAACCTGCTCTGGTTTATTGGCATTTCTTTAAACCAATCACAGTCATCTTGGGCGGGGCTAAGCTCCGGACGGAGCCACGGTGCCTCTGCTAAATAGTCTCAGGAAGAAACTTGTGTTGGTGGAACTTGTAGGTTCAAAAGTAGTTTTAGTCGTACAACAGAAAACTCAGATTGGACAGATAGTCTAGCTAGCTGTCTGGATTTACCCTGCAGAGATCTGAGGAGCAGTTAACCATAGTCCTCACAAATCCACCAGAGGTTAGAACACCAACACAGAGACAGAGGAAGGGGACATCCGGCCGAAATGAGGGACACCCGATGGAATTTACAGCGGCACCGGAGCAATCCCGGAAGTGGAACGTTGTGGATATAGACTGATTTCCATCTAAAGAAATCCAAGTAAAATGTGTGAAAACAGAATTACAACCATACATCGATGCTTGGGGACTGGCTGTGTCACAGAGGTAGCGCGGGTCGTCCTTCGACCACAAGATTGGCGGGTTCCCCATCTTCTCTTGTCCACATGTCAAAGTGTTCTTCAGCAAGACACTGACCCCCAAGTTGCTTCCCAGGCGCTATGTGGCTGTTTACTGCTCCTAATGCTTAGGATGGAATAAATGCAGAGATTAAATTTCACTACAATGTGCCTTGGGCACAAGCCTCACAAGACTATCCAAATGCACAAAGAAGAATGTACATTTATTTAAAAAAATGACATTGTTCATTATGTCGGATGCTGTCCTAATGATATAGATTATAGGAACATTGCACAATGTTATTCCATTGCCACACATTCATGAACATAGCCTCTGATTGATCGACAGACTCAACCAAAGGCATCATGGGATTGCTGCTGGACGAAAACAACTGTTTTAAATACGAAGAAATTGATAAACTCAACCATCAGGAAGGCTAAAACCACCTTGCTGATGCTGTTTAAACACTAGTTTTGTCAAGTCATGTTTTAATTATGTTATGTATGTTATATCACTGTTGCTCATTAGGGTTAGGGTCTTATTGAATATAGGGTTAGGGCTTAGCATTATTATTGCTATGAGTAACAGGCTTGATGATGATTGGTGTTCTTGTGTCATCTTGTTGTTATTGCTGCTAATATTAACATTAATATTGTAGTGACACCATTTACTTCCTTAAAGACGCCAGGCTCGGGATATTTTAACCACATGACTTGAACTCGACCACCAGATAGCAGTATAGAGAAAAATAACGAATTCACCAAAATGGCTCCTACAATATACATAGTATTAATATTATACAGTAATTGTTATTATACAGTGATTTAATGAGACTATTTATTTTATTTATTTTATTTCAGCTGATCCAGATTGATATTATCCAGGTAGAACAATCAAATCAACAGCCTGAAAACAACATCAGTTACTTTACAACCTGAGACGTTTAGGCCCCAAAATGTGCAGAAAGATGAGGACAGTCATTATTCACAACACTGCAGGAAAAAAATTCTGCATTTAAACAAATTTCCAAGACAGTTTTTTTCTGGCGAATACAGTCTCTAACAAGAGTATAAAGACACTATCCTCGTACCGAAACATCATCAGCAGAAGTGGTCAAATCCATTTTTTGGAGCTCCATCCGAGGCAAAGAGTGAATAAAATTACTCCAAACACCTTGTGCCAACACCTTCAGGCTAAATGATTGCACTGTGGGTCCACAACTCCAATATTTACTTCATTATCCTCTATGTGTTCCTCATTTACAAACCTCAGGTTGCCCTCGAGTGATTTACAGAAAGAGTCATGCTGCTTTAATGTGCCCCCTGTATGCTCCAGCATCCCAGTCTGTAAGTCATAAATACCACTTGTGGCAGATTCATGTACATTTCAGTCAAAAATACCTACATGGGCTATTAAATAAACAGCTGTCTGTGGGACATTTGGAGAAACCAAATTGTAAAGAGCTAATTTATAGTACAATACTAGGATACATTTTTAAACCGGGGTATTTCTTCTCATTTGTCTGGGGGAGAGATTGGGGTAGATGGGAGGAACTTATTTTAAGTAATATAACTCTCCATGACCATCCAGTTCAGTGGCTCCTTTAATCACTTTTTAGACACTTTTATTCCTTTTAAATTGCCTTTTATAGAACCGAACCTGGGGTCTCATTTATAAAACTCTGCATAGGATCCTTACTATAATTGTATGTATGCCCAAAAGCCAAAAATGGCGTACGCCAAAAAACATTCAGATTTATAAAACCGTGCATACGTACATCTGTAAGCAATGTTCCCTTTATAAATCACAGATTAACCACAAGTGTGCGTACGTGAGTCAGCCTCTCATCCTGCCCTGTACACGCCCATTTTTAACCATAAATAGTCAATGCAAAGCACCTCGTGAATGCTGATCAGTATGTTAATGACCCTGGCAGTTGTTCTTTCGTTACGCTGAATCATGACGACTGGTGGGGAAAAAGCAAAAAACTTCTCAAACGTTCAGGAATTGCTGCAAATTGAATTATAATTCCGGCCTGTTCTTGCACAGTGTAGGCAAACCTGATCTATAGACTACCTTTATTAATAATACTGTCTAAAATGGCAGGCATTACGGCACTTGGGGACAACTTTGATATACCAGACCTATATGATAAGATTTAACAGAACTATATATTATAACCAAAAAAGCCTTAGTGATAAAGGTGAAGATTATATATAATATTTATATAAATTTCCCTCTGGAAACAGCCGGTTTCCCCCAGAGTGGCGAGGACCTGTATTTGGACCGGGATGGCACGTTTCCGGCGCATTGCCCTCTCTACTGGACCCAATTCAGTACAGAGACCCAAGAGCACAGCTTTAGGGAATCTAAATCGGCATATTAGCCAGTCATCGTCATGGTCCCTGAAGTCTCTTTCTCTCCTGATTCTTCCATTAGAGTAGTCCTCCTGCGGGGCCAGCAGTGCCATCATGCAGTATTACACACGGGGTCACCGCAGTATTTATATGTTTACATATAAATAATACGGCTGTATTTCCAGACTTTGACATTTGATGATATATGCACAGTATTAAAGACAGATATTTAGTTATTTACACTGTGTTCTGCCATTGTCTAATGCTAGGGTATTTGATGCTATCCTGTAATCCATGGAGTCGGGCTGCCTCCTCCTCCTGCGCTAAGTAGCAGACCATGTGACGATGTGACAGCGCCGATTAAACATTAAGAACAAATTTTTATTAAAGATTTGAGTTGGATTTTACAAGGTGTTTATGGAACAATTCTAACTCAGTAATCTTCATGATAACGTGGATGATATGGAGTGAAATAATTTACGTGAGACATCAATACTTGAACATATTATGAGTAGTCGTTATTCCCATTTACTTTCTGCAGTCTGACTTCAGTTCACCACCTCACCATCTGCGTCGCCAATTCCTATTTTGTCCTATTATTTAGTCATGCAAAACAGAAAACTCTGATTGGACAGATAGTCTAGCTAGCTGTCTGGATTTACCCTGCAGAGATCTGAGGAGCAGTTAACCATAGTCCTCACAAATCCACCAGACGTTAGAACGCCAACACAGAGACAGAGGAAGGGGACGGACATCTGGGCGAAATCAGGGACATTTGGCGGAATTTCTGGCGGCACCGGAGGTATCCCGGAAGTGGAACGTCATGTATATAGACCGTCTCCGATTTAACCCCAAGTCTAAGAATTCACAGGAAGCAAATGTGGGTGTGTTGATGACGTTTTATGTGGCTTGCACAAAACCAGAAGAAAACAAACATCCGAGGCTGAAGAAGAAGGGTGATTTCCACGAAGACGGCAATGAAAGTGTCTTACTGAAGAGACAAGGAGAATTCTGTTCTCAGAGATCAGAGATCTTCTGTTGGTAAGAGCTGAGGTCAAAATTGTCAGACAAATTCAAGGAATGGCAAAAGACTCGATTGTTTATGACTAAATTACGAACCTGTTTAGTGATGCATTGTAATCCGTGTCATGTCCTGTCTGCTGCACGCTCTCCCTAGGCGTAACCCCTCATCTAAACCAAACAGAGTATTACCAGTAATAAGAACACATCTGAGACGGATAATCTCTTGTTGTGTGCTTCATATGTCAGAAAGTTAAAATTGACATGTAGCACCAGTCATTTATGTTTTCAATTCAGTTGAATTTATAGGGCCCTATTTTAACAATCTAAGCGCACGGCGTGAAAAAAAGTCACTGTTGTTGAAGTGTTTTCAGCCCAAAAGAAAGCAGTAATGTTTCATGTACATTTATTTTCGTTTAGATATGTTGATAATTGTGATCAGCGAATCACCTGTGTATTGTGGTACATGCGCATGAGCGTCTCTCTCTCAGTCTGTTTTGGAAACTGAGAGAGACAGGTACGTTGACAGAGTATTCCACTTATAAATGTAATTCCAATGTTGATGCACTATGCCATGACTATGTTCTGGAGGAGTGATGAGGGACAGATGTGGTGTGTAGGGCTGGAGTCTGTATTGTAATGTGTTTCAAAGTTATTGCGGAAGTTTGTATTGCACTGTGACCCTTTTGAAGTGCCGCTGCTTTGCCGCTGCATGCTCAGTCGCGCCTCATGACGCGCGACATTATGGGAAATGTAGTTTCCCTGTGGGATTTGTATAGAATGAATGTGATGTGTATTTGTACTGTTCTAGTGTGTGTGCACATATGAGGTTCTGTGTTTACCTGTGATCTATTACACATGAGGCAGGGCATGTTTACTTTATTTTGCATTTGTTTTACTTTATTATTTTATGTATCCCTCACAGTAGTCTGAGAAGAGGGTGTGTGGAATTGATGCAGTCCCTGTCACATGTTGTGTCATTACAGACTCACTCAGTAAAACAAAGATCCAAAGAGAGCTGTGGTGTCGTGGTGATTTTGTGGTGTGTCCTGAGTCCGCTACACTTGCGTCGGGCTTTGTGCTGCTCGGGTGCAAGATAGGGCCCAAAGACTCAAATCATAAGAGAATTTCTCCCAGGACTCTTTTCATTTAGAACAGGTCTAGACCACACTTCATAATTTACAGAGGCCCAACATTCCTTCATGAGCGACAATAGCAAGGAAAAACTTCCCTTTACGGCTAGAAACCTTGAGCAGAACCTAGGCCATCTGCTTGACCAATATTTATTGTCTGTAATTAGATTAAAAGCTTCAGGTTCTTCGGGCATAGCAACACAAATGTGTAGAGACAGATTGTTAGAAAAAGACAGACAGGTAGACCCACAGAGAGACAGAGACTGACAAAGGCAGAACAGATTCCCCACTGCTCGTGTAACTCCCTTTCAACTCTGACATTTGCTCTGTTGACGTGAGTGAGACACTTTTTCTCTCCGTCTTCTGCTTCTGAAATGTCAAAGAAGCTGATGCCGAGCTACTCCGTGGCTTCACTACCAGAGAAATAGGGAGAGCGTCAGTGTAACTGTAGTATAAGGACTACTATTTCTCTCTATCTTTTCATATTTGAGTTTGCAGAGACTTCTGGATGCCGAAGAGAGAATTTCCCTTCTCATTAAAAACCTTGTGAGTCTGGACAGAGCAATCACAGTCACATACATCTCGCTCTTTTTCTCATCTCTGTTTCATCTCCCTGCCATCTTTATCCTTTACCCTCTTCCCCCCTTTTGACTGTTGCTGTCCTGTTTTTCTCCTCTACTGCTTCATCTGTCCTACTTGCTCCTTTTCTTTACTTTTCTAATTTTCTTTACCTTCATCACTGATTCATCTTCTTCCATTGTTTTTGTGTTGGAGCAAAATGGACACAAACTACAATTTAAGTGATGGGGACATGAAGAATAAAACAAACCATATGGTCATTATTAAAGTATAAACATAGACTTTAGTAATCGAGTATTCATTAGGTCTTACTCAAAACAGAATTTGGTGCTTCTATCAAACACAGGACTTTTACTCATTAGGATGCGACGTACCCTATCCCTGTACCCTGACTCATCTAAGCCAATCCCTGATGTTTTTCTAACTCTAGTTAAGCATTTGTTGTTGCCTACACTTAACTATTTCTGTTTTAAACTGCTGTTACGTTAAATAGAATGGTCACATGAGAACAGTCACATGATTAAACCGCCACCGTGCGGCAGTAAATATAGAACAGTCGTATGTGTCATTTTGTGAGTCTTTGGAAACCGACCTATAATGTTTAGATATGAGGATGTGTTGAATCTAATCTAATTCAAATGTGCATGGTGTATGAAGGAAATGGTGAAAAGTATCCACGGACTGGATTAAAGCTCCTAAAACTTTTAATTTTTATTTTTTTTAATTTTTTTTAATTTGGTGTTTGAACCCTACCATGTCTTCACAACAATTCAAATTTGCAATGTGTTGACCCTGCTAGTAGGGTTATAATTCTGCCTTTTTTCAACCCAACAACATTTTGGGAGCTTTAATCCGACGTGTGTTTACTCATTCATTTCTTCCTTCATAATCTGTTACTCTGCATGTGTCCTAAACAGTAGGTAATAGGTACAGCAGGCCTAGGAGGCAGGACTTGCACACAACTACCTTTCTGCATTCAGATTTATGGTCATCATCAATAAGGCAGCT
Source organism: Sander lucioperca (assembly GCF_008315115.2). NCBI lineage: Eukaryota > Metazoa > Chordata > Actinopteri > Perciformes > Percidae > Sander > Sander lucioperca. The sequence goes on from NC_050178.1 coordinate 26,945,167, forward strand.
AATTCAAAGCGGCTACAAACAAATTGCTGGGTCTATGTTCCCTCAGAAGGTTTCCCTTCAAATGACTTACTTAAGTAAAGTTAACAGTGCAAAACAAGCATGTAGGTCACATGTGTTCTCAGTTGCTTCCCCCAAACCCAGCAGCCTATCAGGTGCTGAGAGGAATTGGTTTTGTGAGGAAATGTTGCTTCAGAGGGTCACTTGAAAGAACTACAGTGGCATACCAGGTGGAACTGGACGTTGTACAGTATTGACGGTTCTCCTTCAAGTCAACAAAGAAGTCATATGCGAGCGATTTATGTTGCTACAACAGTGTCATTGGCTGTCTTTGATGTTTTTCCTTTCCTGCCTCTCTGTCTGTGGTGCTGGGTGGGTGGAGGTGCAGAGGTAATGTGATGCAGAGAAGTGACTGGAGCGAGACGGAGCTCCGAGAGAAAACCCAAAATTCACACCAGGGTGGCTTACACTGCTGCTTTACTTTTTTGATCACACACATGCACATGCACACAAATAAGCATATATAAGCACCTGCGTATACGCACACATATTCACGAGTGTGCACGCACGGCACAAGAAGAAACACACATGCTCGCACACACACACACACACACACACACACACACACACACACACACACACACACATTTAGAGCAGCTTATGAGTTGTGCACCTCAATACCAGCCGCAGTATAGCCCATCTGTGAAAAGGTAAATTGAATTTTACAGGCACAAAGCCGACTCCCCTGTGGTCTTTAGAAAAAAAAGCCCCACTTTGTGAGTCTAAAGCTTTTCTTAAGCTTTCGTCTCTTCATCGCTTTTTCTCCCCTTTCCTTTTCTTCTCCTCCCTGACTGCCTCTCTCTCTCTCTCTCTCTGTGGGGGGAATGAAGGTGTGAGAAACACTGATCGATATGCTCATTAAGGAGCTGTGTCTTTGGGAGGCCTGTAAAGGGTCTGCACACAAAGAGAACAGAGGCAAACGCTGCCCTGAACAAGCCTGATATATCACCACAATATCATCCATAACTGAACAGCACCACTTTTCACAATCACAAAGGGCTTACAGAGAGTAAAAACAATCCCTCTCTTCTTCTCCCTCTTCGTCCTTTCTTTCAACTGTTCCTCCTCCTCCCTCCAACTGCCTCTTTGCTTGCCCAGAGATGTAGTTAAAGCACTTTTATTCTGCCTGTGCAGAGGATTTTTCTAATCTGTCCGTGTCTCTATTATTAGAAGGTCCAATACATAGCCTGTGTTTCTGTATTGAGTTAACAAAAACAGCTTTGCAGCTAGTCACTCTGCCCACACAATTAACCCCCACACACACCGACGTACTGAGAAAACGCAGTTTGAAATGTTAAATTCTAATTAACAACAGCACTACCGCGTGTGTGTGTGTGTGTGTGTGTGTGTGTGTGTGTGTGTGTGTGCGTGTGCGTGTGCGTGTGCGTGTCAGGCAGGTGGGATTGACACTGACAGGTGGAAGAAAATTGCCAGTGCGAGGTATCCACAATATGCATTTCAAAACTCTGCAAGGTTTCTATGCCAAATGATGGAGGGGGATTGACACGGTTCCATCTGCCAGTGTAGAGTCTGTGTTTGAGGTGCATGGGTATAAACAGGGTTGGAGAGATTATTACGATGTCTCCCTCAATTTGAAGAGCTGTTTGGCTGAAACGTCCCTTGAGAAGAGGATAAAAATAGAACAGGAGCCAAAAATGGTGTAAAAATATGTTCAGGAAAAGTAGTGATGGGCACATTATAATGGACTCAGAGTCTACTCCGTAGAGAGGCTGTCCAAAAGCGTGCAACTTCATCCCCATTTGTACAATTCACTGCAACGAGAAGACAGTTGGCTTTTCACCCTGCCTTCAAGTGTGACAGGTCAGAACAGGTATGCCTTTGCATGGGGTTAGACAACACAGCTTAACTAGTTTATTTCAAGCGTACTATACCCTTTAGGCACAAAAACTACTTGGTTGTGGTTAGGGAACCATCACGGCACACACTAGAAGTCCTTGTCAGGTATACATAAACCAGCCCTGTATCCCTGGGAAGATACATACATATTGGACAATTCTACTGTACATGTTTACTGCTATTTTCATTAGTCAGTGCCACCCTTAAACTGTATAAAACAGGTGCCACAACAGGAAGTAGTGTGCCCTATGTAGCAAGGCAGAAAGTAAGGGTGTGGACCTTCAAATTAATGTTTGTTTTATTAACCATAATCATGATCTTTCCCTAAAGGTTATGACAACCATGGTCTATTTCATGTGCCTTTCCCTTTCTGTGCTTGCTAAGCGCAGATATTGCGCAGAGAGCAACCATTTACATTGTTTGTTGAATGTAATCCAGGGTTTTGCAGAATTGTAATGGTCTGGTGATGCGGTTGCATAGACACAGATCATTTTAGGCATTTGAGGACAGTCAAAGCATTCAATGCCAGCTTCCGATACTTGGCACTCTTTGATATTCGATTCCACGGACACATTTTGGTTCAAAAGGTCTTGAAGTTCAATACCCAGCGCTAACTACGACAAAATAATGAGCCTAAAGAAATAAAGTGTAACCAGTATTTTTTGGACTTGCCCTCTCTAATCCCATGTCAAACATTCTGTTTTCTTGTGAAGAGCCTGCAGATTTTAGACACGGATTCAGCAAACTGCAACATGTGATTCAGAAAGTAAAATTACTAGAACTGCACATAACAATGCTATTCACTATACGATAACAATTGCAAATCATTGCTTCCACCCATGGGTATAAATGTTTGCGCATTGTTTGCTCAGACCCATTGAGTGTCGAAACATTAGGATGGAAACTGGGAGGAGGGCTCATTTGTGCCTTTGGTTCCCATAGTTGGACTGGCCAGCTCTGGTTGCCTGGGTTACTGTATCCCTTGCGGATGGTCAGCTCGCTGTTGCTATGCTAATGAGAGTACATCAAAGCCACGAACGGCAGCGGCTGCCTGTCAAGTGTGTGTGTGCGTGTGTGTGTATTTACAGTCTGACACCACAGGGTCACAGAGAGGCCAGAGCTTTTACCTTTAAATGTCAAGCCAATTAAGAATTTGTGAAATGCGATATCAAACTTAGCATTTTATTCATTAGGCATGGAGCTGCTCTTAATGGGATTTGTCTCTCTATTTTAATGCTGCGCTGATTTCCCCACCTCTCCTCTCACCTCCCATACTGACTTTTCCTTTTACTCACTCCTATTTCATTATTTGCATTCCCTTCTCTTTCCTGTTTTTGTCGCAGTTTATCAGCTTAATCAGCTTGCATTGGGAGAGGATGAGTAGGAAGAGAGGGGGGCATGCAATATGCATCATTCTCACATCCTCGTAGTAATGCATCTTTATTATGCTCCCAACATCAGCCCAGGAGACAAGTCTCTGCTATCACTGTCAATTAGCAGGGGAGCCGCTCTGGGAAACGGCTTGCTTCTCTTTATTAATATCTCCAATCAACCACACAGCACTCAGATATATAGAGAGAGGCTTTCTCTTTATTAAAACACACTCAGAGCAGCAGTGCAAACCATACAAGAGAATGTCATCAGTGCAGTAGTAGAGCTTTAGGTTTCATTTACTGAGAGAATACCAAAAGAAAAAAAAAGAAATAAAAAGGGAAAAGGATGAAGGGTGCTTTGCTTTATTCAACACGGGGACAGATATTACATTATCATTTCATCATGGCTTTTTGGCAATATGGCTTTTTCAATCAGCGGATACAGAGATTATTTATTCATAGATGCATTTTTAAAAGGCACACAAGATACAGCATAGCCAATCTCCACAGAGTTGACACAATCAAATATACATGATTATAATATCAGAGTGAGATGATGGGGGGAGGGGCGGCCGGTGGATGAATTCAACTTTATTCATATGGAGAACAAGGAACGGAAATGGGGAAAAGGATTGGAGTGGAGGACATTTACTACAGCACATTTATTCCTTCACTTGCTCAACGTTTATTTCTTCACAGAGATTTCAATTTGAATTTGTCTGAAGCCGCTGTGTGTGTGTGTGTGTGTGTGTGTGTGTGTGTGTGTGTGTGTGTGTGTGTGTGTGTGTGTCACTTTCTGTTGCCTGAGTGAATCTCTAGTGTTGGTGGTGAGTGTGTGGTCTGGCAGTATATCCTTGCTTTAAGGCAAGTGTCTTTTTAATGAGGCTTTGCTGCAAAAGGAGCTCCCCAGGACTCTTGACGTGCTCTGAATTTCAAACACACGTTCTCCTGCAGCACACAGACCAATAGCACATCCTCTCCTCCATCACACACAGTACCTCGCAGGTTGATGTGTGTTTGCCCTGCCGTGCCAGAGCATTGATTAGTGGGTTTCCTGAACAGAGTGAGAGCTTGTCAATGAGAGACAACCTTTCTGATGCAGTATATGTCTTTTGCCTGCTCTCACACACTTTCTTTCTCTTGCCCTTTCTCCTTCTTCCTTCTCCTTCTCCCACTGCGATACTCCCTGATCTCATGTTTATGTATCTCACTTTTTGTCAATGCTACTCTGTCAAAGGTCCCTCCTCCTCCTCCGTTTTTCTCTCTCCATCTTTGCTTCGCCATTGCAAAAGCCCAGAGATATGAATAATGTAAAACTCCACAGAAGAAAAAAGATAGCATTATACGCACTTAGATGCCAGCTGTTGTGTGTGTTGTTGGGTGGCAGCGAGCGCAGAAGGCTAACAGGGGGGAAAGAATTTGCAACATGCTACAAACAACATACACAAATCCTATCAAACAAACGGCTCTGGACACTCAGAGCGAAGCAGCATTAATGTGCAGATTTTCGGAAAAACACTTGTTTGCTCTGTGCTCAATGGCTTTGGCTGCATATTGGATCGAAGGCACGAGCTTTTTGTTGGATTAGACAATATCAGTGGCTTAGTAAATGTTATGAATGGGCTCAATCGACACAAAGTGTATTTGCAGTTTGAACAAAAAAGGCTCACTGACAGAGCTTTTTTAACAAAGTCTCAGCCAGCTAGTTTTCACTTATTTGAAACTCTGATAAACTGAAACTCAGTTTCGAGGATTGACCAATCAAGCTGCAATCAGGACAAGTGTTGTCTTTCTGTGTGTGTGTGTGTGTGTGTGTGTGTGTGTGTGTGTGTGTGTGGTTGTGTGTTTGTGTGATGCCATGCTTCATTGTTTTTCAAGGAGAATGAAGTGTTGAAGAGCAGATCATTAGTGGCCCTGCTGAATTGCTCTTAATGAATTCTATCAGCCTCTAATGAAAAGTATTGTTCTTGAGCACAACCAAATCAAAAAGTATTTAAAGTGTGCACTCGCGGTGCACACACACACACACACACACACACACACACACACACACACACACACACACACTTCATCAATGAGCATTTAGAGATGAGGTCTGATGGCGACTCAACACCATGGTAACAGGGGCTTACACCCCCAAGAAATCAATCTCTCATTTTGACCACAGCCACTGCTGAATACCTGCTCCGGTATCGACCAGCTCCATTGGAAGTGTGTGTGTGTGTGTGTGTGTGTGTGTGTGTGTGTGTGTGTGTGTGTGTGGAGGAAGAGTGTGAGAGAGAACAGGAGAATGGGCAGGATGAAGAGAAAGGGCTGAGGAAAAAAGTGCAGAGAAATTGATTTATCTCACATTGATGATGGTGATTTGGCATCAGATATGACCTGGTTACAGCCCCCGGCCAATTAGAAAAGTTGTTCTCTATTTAGTTTTTTTTAAAGCTTAATATACATTTCTTTCCATTTTGAGATGGTTTGGTAAATATAAAATAGCATTAGCTGATAGTGGTGAGAAAAATGTGCTGTCCATCTCGATGTGCATCTCCTTTAACCTTCAACCCAGTAAAACAGAAGGCCCCAGGACATGTTCAGCATTCAAACACATACAGTACATTAGGTATTTTGCTGGCAGAGTTTCTGCTAATGGCTGCTGGTTTTTAAAGAAAATGTTCTCATTACTTATTACATTCTGACACTTGAGACTATTAAGCAAAACTGTTCGAAAACACAAACTGTAACAGTAGTCATGTTTCCATAAATTGTATGCGCATTTTGTCTTGCATTAGAAAATGTTGATGGAAACGGCAAAATTCGGAAAAACTTCCTCAAATTCGCAATAATGTTTTTATGCTCGCTTGAGGTGGTTTCTGCCTTTTTCGAAAAAGAGTTAATGCGCAAAATGGGAGATGGAAACAGCTTTGCCGAATAAGGTAGCAAACATGTAAGTCACATGACTATAGTCCCGGTAATTTAGCCAAAGAACTTAGCTTCTAAACTCTTTGATTTAGCAAGCCGGTTTGCAATCTGCAACCATGCGTAACGTCCACTTGTGACCAAACTATGCTTTGCGTAGTCTAGTTTATTCACTCTAAACCAGTTGATTCCTGCTGAAATTCGTTTGACAATTAGATGGAAATATGACTAGTGAGCCGAGTTACATTCCACAAAGTGTCCCAGAATTGCTCCTGGTGAGTATTTACAGAAATAAAAGCAAGAAGTAATGCACTGAAATATATATTTTGTCTGTTTCTAAAGTCTGAAAAAACAACCTTGATGATGTCAGGATTTCAGGCAGTTTGGTAAGACGCTGTTGAGTTGCATTATGGGAATTGTAGGATCCAATGTTTTGGGTGCTTAACCCATACAGAATGACAATGCAGGGATTTTTAAATAATTTATTTATCCTAATGACTAGGACAATAATTATAAGCACATGAAGCAACACTCAATTGTTAAGTTTAACTGAAAAATGTAAAATAATCATACTTTGAGATCACTGCCCATTGATTCTGTACAATGCCAGGATGACACATCTGGTGGAGAAATAACTAATTGGCTAGTCAGAGTTAAATATATTGATTCAGCCTACAAAATATCTGCTAAAGTAGAATGTAACCTTCCCCTAGGTTCCTAAAAATCCCAAATACTAAGGACATGTCCTTAGTGTCCTCAATAGTAGCTTCGGCCCTGTGGAGCATAAGTCAGCTGATTGTCCTTCTGTTCATCTAGATCAGAGATCTTCAACAGGGGGTCTGGGACCCCTAGAGGGTCCTCAGAGTCACTGCAGGGGGTTGCCCCAAATTATTTTCAATTTTTGAAAGTTCTTTCAAAAATGAAAATGTCTTAACATAATTCCAACATATTATTAGCAAATATAAATCCCCACTGATGATAGGCTTACTGGCCTATATGTAAGGTAGTCACTAAGATAGCCACACACAAATATAGTTCATCTTAAGTTTTCGCTGTGCCGCATGTATGTGTAGCATTAAAAGATGATTTATAAAATCATGCCAACAATTCATATTTTCATTAGGGATGTCCCGATCAGGTTTTTTTGCCCTCGAGTCCGAGTCCGAGTCATTTGATTTTGAGTATCTACCGATACCGAGTCCCGATCCGATACTTCTATAATAATTCAACTTTATAATCCCTCCAGACTGCAGACATACTCGCGCTTTCCGCTTCAAGCTGCGTCCGTGTTCTACTTTGCCGACATTTAACCAATAGCGTCTCTGCAACAGAGTGATGTCATGCCGCATGCGTTGCTGTTTCTGTGTGAAGTCAAAAGGGTCTAACTCTGTGCCACCGCATAACTATAGATGTGTTAAAAAATAATGAGAATATATATACATATATATCCCAGTCCTGATCGGGAGGTAACGTCTGATTCCGATCAAGTCTGAAACCACGTGATCGGGCATGATTTCCGATCACGTGATCGGATCTGGACATCCCTAATTTTCATAGCTTAGTATTCTACGCAAAAAAAGGTATAAAGGCTTAAAGCCGCCCTACATGTTATTATAGGCCCAGTTTAATATGCAACTTCATTTTATACAATATATGTAGTAGGGGGTCCCTGATCCGTTTCTTTCTCAGTTAAGGGGTCCTTGGCTTAAAAACCATTGAAGACCCCTGATCTAGAAGATTTTTCAATCTAAAGTATTGCTTTTGATTTGTAAGAAGAGTGTTTGTTGATGTGTACCTAAAACCTAAAAAAACATCTTTCCTATGAGTAAAGGTGAAAAAGGTTTTTACAGTTTGCCTAAATGAAATTCTGGTGTCAAAAATGTTTGATTGCAGCTAATATTTTCTATGAAATTGAAAAAGAAGTAAAACAGCACCAAGTGAGAACTTTGTTCCCAGGAAGATGGCTAAGCCTGTCCATCAGCTCCACTCTCTCCTGACCAACAGTGGGACATTTCAGTCACTTATGCTGCCGTTCGGGGCTGTAAACACGTTGATTTCCAGGTGCAGCTTTAACAGCGATTTATAAATACATTTTACTCAACTTAATTTCATCACTCTTTAGGCATCACCCTCAACTCTCGAGGGTGTCAGAATTGCTTTTCCATCACAAATAGAGTATTTGGGGTTGGCAGGAGACCCAAGATAGGATTGGTTGGGGTTAGGGGGTGGGGGCTTTAATAAACGTGGCACAGATCCGAGGCTGCGATCTAATCAACGCTGCATCTTATTTTCATCTAGACGTGGAGGAGAATTAGAGATTTAACGGTGGCAGTTTTATCTTCCAATCACACGGCTTAGGTCTGCACCGTGGATACCTTGTTAAGTGGCTAGATGTGTCCAATCAGCCAGCGTAGGCGGGTTGTCAGCGTGAGTTCGCACATGTGTGTGAGTGAATGTGTATGGGTGCTTTTTGCTGGTTAGCACTCCCCAAATCATTGTGTGTCTGTGCATGGCCCGTATTGGCGTTTGATGTGTGTAGACTGGCACAAATTGGCAATCAGGTGAGGTTGGCATGGACGAGGGCCTCTCCTCACCGGGATCCTGACTCCAATTGGCTCCTTCTCCCCTTTCCATCCTCTCATCCTTCTCTTCCTCCCTCTCCAAAATCGTTTTAACTTGACCCTGACAGGTGCTTCTGACAAAACCCATTACAGTCTCAATTACGCTACGTGTCTCTCTTCTCCTCCTCTTCTGCTCGTTTTTTTATCTCCTCTCTCGGCATCCCTTTTCCCCAAACCCTCGTGTGATCCTCCGGGACTGGTGGGAGCTCTAAGTGGTCGGCGTTTCCCTCCTGACTCTATCACCAGTCTACCTCCTAATTAGCCTTGGTGGGACCATCACTTTCTTCTTCATTAGGAAAACAGAACAGATGTGCGTGCCAGAAGGAGAAAGTAATCAAGGGACAACAGGAGGGACAAAGAGCTGTTTAGTACTGCAGCAACACTGCCAGGGTTGAGGGTACCATTCCCTAAAGAAAGGTACTAATATTGTCATGAATCTAATTGCCCTGCACCGTATATTGAAAACGTAGGCAATGTCACTGAGTGGCTGCGGCAGCATTTGATGTCTGAAAGCAACTTATTCTGCATGAGTTGGTGGTGAGGATTTCATTTCCTTAAGCATGGCACCATAATAGACAGGGTTACCAGGTCCAATTCCTTATGTAATACAGAGAGTTAACCAACACACTACCCACTGGATTTAAGGAATAGTTATTTTGTAATTATTGAAAATACGCTTATTCGCTTTCTTTGCGTCCAGTCATTATGCTAAGCTAATTGATTCCCACTTCCCTGCAGTTTCATGCTAAACATACAGACATGAAAGTACAATAGGAAAGTAAATAAGCGTGTTTCTGAAAATGTCAAAGTTCCTTTAAACTGGGAAGAGACAATATGTTCCCTACTGGGATCTTTCATAGTGTGAATTTATGCATGCATTGATTATACAGTAAAGAGCCTCGGATAGAACGGCATCTATTAATATTATAATATTATCTAACCTAGCTGTGGTTCAGTCTCTCTTTCTCTCACAGTATACAGTCACTTCTCCCTCCTTTTCTTCCCTGCTACTTCTTCTTTGTCTTTCCAGCGGTTTACCATCTTTGTTAGAGAGGAGGTGTGTGTGTGTGTGTGTGTGTGTGTGTGTGTGTGTGTGTGTGTGTGTGTGTGTGTGTGTGGGGGGGGTAGAGTGAGGTACAGGGAGCAGCGACTGATGAATCTCGCCGCCGTCTGTAACACTCTCCGCTTCGTCTGCTCTTCCCTCGTTTCTGACCCAAATCTAATGCGACAGGACTCGTTTTCGCCGCCCCCACCTCCTGCTGCCTCCCCTCCCCGCTGTCGCAGGAGTCGTGCACCACCCCTCTATTTTTAGCTGTTTGTCCTTGAGTCACAATCCCTGAAAATTGCCATGATCCATAAAGGACTGGGTTTGTGGCGCTTGAGGGAAAACGCACACCTTCCCTCGACAACACCATCCTCCTTCCAAACCCCCCCCCCCCCCCCCCCACAACACCATCACCACCACCTCCAAGAGTGTGTGTGTGTGTGTGTGTGTGTGTGTGTGTGTGTGTGTGTGTATGTGTGTGTGTGTGTGTGTGTGAGCAACAAATCGTTAACAATTTCAAGTCTACTGGAACGAATATTCCTCTCATTAAAGAGGTGAAATGGAGGGAGCGCTAAATGAGTGTAACTCCGACAGATCAGGCTGTTCTTTTTTCTTTTCTACCCCCCCCCCTCCCCTACCACCACACACACTCATCCCCCACCTCAGAAAGTTATCCACTGTAGCCAATTAGCATGAATGCTCTGTCTAGCATTAGCCCCCATCTTCCATATCCAACTCTTGCTCTCATTACCGTCTTTTTCTCTCCTCCTCCCCGATCCTCCTCCAACCCCTCTTCTCATTCCCTCTCTCTATTTCTCATTAGGCCTGCGTCGTAACACAGTGAATCATAATAGGTGCTCTACACTGTGAAATGGCTTTAGCTTTGTCTCATTTCGCCGCTTGTAAGCGGGAGTATGGGTAAACAGACAATCTATTTCACGCAGGCACAGACACACACCAACAGACACAATCAGAGCCGTCCATTAATCTGTCGTAAAGCAGCTTTTTGCCCGCCTGAAGAAATCCCTGATACTAAGAATCAGAGAAAGGCAGAATGGGGGCTAATCTGTGGGAGATGCCATGCAAGGCCATGTACTGTCCACTGATGATAAACTGATGAAACCCACGAAGGAGAGAGTTTTGGGAGAGAGGGAAAAGAAGGAGGAGAGGAAGAGATAGCGAAAGGAAAAGGGGAATGTGGTGGAAGTCCAAAAGGTAGAAGCAGAGGAGTGAGAGGACGGATGGGTGGAGGCCGGGGGTGGAGACGGCGGCACCGAGGCGTATTCTAAGCCCTGAATGTAAATATGCGTGAGGGGATTATCACAGAGTGCCAGGCGGCGCTTTTGGGGCTTTGTTTCCGTGACACCATGACGTTGGCTTTGTTTCCCTGACAGCAGACGTGTGTGTGTGTGTGTGTGTATGTCACTGTGTGTTTGTGTGTGACATCCAGGCATCTGTTTCCTGCTGGAAAAAGGTTAATTACATCTCCACTGCCTGACTGGACGTGCAATGCATAATCACATACGCTAATGAGAACTATGTGTGTGCGTGAGTGTGTGTGTGTGTTGGGGTCTTTGTGTCTCGATGTGCATTCTGAAAAGGCAGTTTTATAGCAGCTGAATGGATCTCTTAACCACTTGTTTAAGGTTTGAAAGTCTATTGTTGCAGCCAAGAAGAAACAAAAGCACACAGACACACACTCTCAGAGTCATACACTCACACAGGTGACAGCTGGAAGCGCACCGCAGTGGCATTTACGGACAGACACTCCACTCCCCACGGGGGACATTAATGGATGGGTCTGCATCAGTGTGTGCGTGTTTGTAATTACTTGTCTGGCGATTAATGAGACAGAGATGCTACGGCATCAGAGGAGGGACTTCTCACAAAACCTGTTGCTCATTCTGGCCCTTGACTCCTATCTTCACACTTCAGCTAAGCTGCTGATTGGACAGCTGCTCTGCTTTAGATTGGGCCCAGCTCAGCGTGAAAACCGAGATAGGCTCCAGCCCTCCATGGGTGACTTTGGAAATTACTGTACACTTTCTCACTTGGCTGAAGTTTGCACTAAGTTGATCTGACATAAGCAGGTAGGCGAGGAGGTGCAGAGCGCCGTCCATTCAGCCTCCGTGGAGCTACGATTAAGGAGGAGAAGGGAGAGATGCTGAGAAGTGTGACTGAGAGAAATAATGGATTTCAAGGGCCCGCCGTCTCTTTACAACTTATACAGTACACCAGCTATGGCAAGAAATAAATCACACTGATAAAAATGCTTTTTGGAATCACATCAGCAGAAGCAAAGTTCTCTGTCAGCTGCCAAGGGAAAATGGAAATGCAGCAAGGATGGTTAATGGGGATGAGCGCAGGGTTCACAGGCTTTTATTTTCATTAATCTGATTCATTTTGAGGAATATGGCTCAAGGCAGCATTGCAGTTGTTGAGTTTATGCAGCTTAAAAAGTAGAAAATATGTAGAACCTGAAGCCTCAGACACTTTGGAAAGAGATGCAGTATCTGGTTCAAAATGTAATTTCAATAAAAGCCTGTGCCTGCTGAAGCCCCTTCCCCACATCACTGTTAGAGTATCCCCATGCATAACATCAGACAGTCTGTACTGAGCAGCCGTACACTCCAGTTTGTTAAAGGATAAAACCCTCGTAAAGGGAGGGAGAGTGCAGCTGACTGCGCCGCGGTCACACCTCTGTCTCCTGATCCCTCCATCGTCCTACTTCCTGATCCTCGTCCTCCTCCTCCACTTGTTCCTTTTTCTTCTTCTTCCGTCTACGGCAGAAGCCGTTCAGACCACAGAAGCAGGCACAGGTGAAGGGCATGGCCTATCTGACGCAGCGCAGCCACGTACACCTGCGGAGGGAGAGGGAGGAGAGACAGGGAAGAGAGGAGGAGAAGAGGGGAGGTGTTACAGCGTTTCTCCTTCCTCTGGCAAGCTGCCAGCACATCACACTGCTCGTGAGCTTGAATGAGTCTTTTGAACACAAATGGATATCTGGAATCAAAGAAGGAGAAAGGGGCTTTTTCATCTTTTCATTTTCTTTCATGCATATTGAGGCAAAGTGAGTTTTCTGTTTAGAACTTTTAACTGAACTCTATGATGAAGAGAGTTTGGCATCATTTGATCACAGTTTGCCTAAGGTAAAGAAATATGATCAAGTGAGCAAGCCGTTGCCATGTCGTGCTGTGCAGTGGATGCTTCCAGCAAAAGTGGGGCCAGTGTAATTTACAGGGGAGATAGGGGGGTTACAACCCCCCCAATAATCAAAAATTGCCAGTGCACCCCCCCCCAAAAAAAATAAAAAAACTATTATAATTTCCTTTACATAAATAAAGACATTTGCACCACAAATTGTTGCAGAAAAATTCACCAGAATGCAGTTTAACCCAAAGTTACTCCCTAGTTGGCAGCAATATGCTTCTGTCATAGGCATAATTTATGAGGGGGGGGTTTGCAACTCACCCAATAATCAAAACTGGGCTTTTTCCAAAGTTTTTGTTGCTTTTTTCAGACATTTTTGTCGCTTTTTTTAATGCCTTTTCTTGCGTATTTTAAAGTTTTTGTCGCCTTTTTCAAAAATAAATTAGACAATTTTTGTTTTTAGTTTTTGTTGCCTTTTGTTGAAGTTTTTTTTCCAAAGATTTTGTCGTTTTTTTACCGACATTTCTCGCATTTCGACATTTGACATTTTGAGATCTCAACCCTCCCAACATTGTCCCCAAAGTTACATCCTTGTCTGTGTATATATGTGTAATATCGACAGAGTGTAAAAATGTAATAAAGTTTGTCTTCTTCTTCTTAGCACAGCACACACCCCCGAGCTGACGAACGAGTGACACTCTGTGGAACAGAGCAGCTAACTCATCAGCACACGCAGTCTATGATAGCAGAGCACAGACCTGAGCCAAGGAAGCCTGCCGCTTAACGGTGACAGATGGTCGGCAAGCCAGGTAGCCGATTTGGCCTGAAAGACTGAAAGGTATTTTAGTGACGGCTATGTTGCTTGTGTTTATATGACTTTCCCTAACTTTAACCAAGTGTTTAAGTTGCCTAAACCCAACCATAGTTTAACCATAGTTTAAAATGACCAGAGGTAAGGTCACACTTTTTCACATTTGTTGTAAATATGAATCTGCTTTTAGCACTGCTCACCTGCCCCCGTCAAAAGATACTTCATTGGGCCTAACAACTTTTCTGGGGGAAACCTTGCAACGACACGGCTTCAAACCTAAATGCTCTGAGATTTATCATCATTTATATTACCTACAGGCCTACAGTTGGAAAACTGTTGTAATCCAGTGATAAATGTATAGCAGAAAGCTGTCGATAACACTCAAGGCTGCGTGTGTGTTTGTCTTTTGCATTTCTGCAGTGCTCTCAGCAACAAAGTTACTGCGGTTCAGTCAATAGGTCAGAGAACAGCTGCGGTAAAGATTGGCACGGTGGTCTATTGAGCGCTGTCACTCAACGAGGAACAAAAACTACCATTACGCTTCTTCTCACATTTTTCTTCCCATCTCCCACACACACACACACACACACACACACACACACACACACACACACACACACACACACAGCCAGAAGTAGTCTTAAGGCTCACTAAACTCCCAACGTTAACATTTTTCACTAGCAGCTGAGAGCTTCATTAAATACCAACCTGAGTCAGCAGCACCAGCAGGTCTAGCTGGGGAGTGAGTGTATACTGTGTGTGTGTGTGTGTGTGTGTGTGTGTGTCGGTGTGTGTGTCGGTGTGTGTTAATACAAGTGGAAGAGAGTGGGTGACAAAAACACAGGCAGAGACCAAACATAAAGTGTCTGCATTCATGCGTGTGTGTGTGTGTGTGTGTGTGTGTGTGTGTGTGTGTGTGTGTGTGTGTGTGTGTGTGTCTGTGTGTGTGTGTGTGTGTGTGTGTGTGTGTGTGTGTGTGTGTATGCGTGTGGCTTTGGGGATTGATGTGTGCTTCAACCTGTCTCATATGGGGGCAATTAGCTGAGCTAGACTCCAGGCTGCCAGCAAGCAGAGACAAAAACGCCTCGGGCCATGCAGTGTGTACGGGTGTGTGAGTGTGTACATATATGCTGTTAAACCTCCATGTGCTCTTCTTTTATCCCTCCTCTGTCATTTCATATATCCATCTCATCCTTGTCTGCAGATCTCCCACTCTGTACCCAATGGCTTTAGACCCTATGTGACATGGCAGAGAAAATCACATAGGAATAGAAAGCCATAAAACACAGCAGCGAGCCAGTCACGCTGATAGCAGGAGTAAACTTTTCTTTCCGCACAATGATTTGTGTGTGTGTGTGTGTGTGTGTGTGTGTGATCAGGAATGTGAGTAGCTCTCACTTCATGCCTTTAACACCCTCAGCTTGTCTGACAGCTTACAAGGCCCTGCAGAGGATTTACAACAGTGCTGAGACACCTCTCTCCACTGTGTATCCTTCTTGTCTTCTGTGTATCCTCCAATCCATGTCCTCCGATCTCTCCTTCCCTCACTCTCACCCGCTTCCCTTCTTCTTTCTCCGCTCATTCTCCAACCCCAGCCACGCTGCCGGCCATCGGAGTCAGTGTCTTGTTTTGGTGGTGTGTAATTACTAGGGGTTCTTACACAGGCGAGCGCAGAGATGAGACAGATGAAAACACAGCCTGAAAACCCTCTGAATTATTAACTGGCTGAAAATGGATGAGTCAACGTTAACAGAGAGGGAGAGGGAGGCAAAGCAGCCCACGTGCATCCACAAATACACACATAAATGAACAGTCACAGGCCCGAGTACAGTGTGGCTTCACGCGTGAACCAACCATGGTGGGATCCAAACTTGGGTTGGATCGGTATTTCTGGATGATGAGATTGGCCAAGGAAAAAAGTAAATTGGCAATTCATTATTTAATACTTAACTAAAAGTTTAACTTCAAGCTTCAAGCTACTGATGGTCCCAAGTATCCCCACCACTAAATCATAGGTTGGCTCATTGTGCTCTTCGCCCCAGAAACTTTTAGCCCTACACGCCGTTAGCAATATCTGCTGAGATTAGTAAAACAGGCAGCTTGCCGTGCGAGTCAGTCACACTAGGGTGAGCGCAAATGAAACTAGAAATTGGAAATAGTTTACACCGCTCCAAAAAAATAATGAATCACTTCAAACTTCTAGCTCCACTTATAACTTTCTCAGGACCAATCTTTCTGATCTCATCCTGTGCCAAAGTGTGCCACAGGTGCGCCAAGGGAGCCTGGCCACGAAATTACCAAAAGTGCATTTTGTGCGCTCCCGAAGCACTTGGCAGAGCGCACTTGACTGCGATCTGGCCGTGCTGCTGAGTTCACAAAAACAGAGCCTGCGGAGCCAGAAAGTGAATCATTTCCCAAAATGTCGAACTATTCCTTTAAGATCAAAGGCAAAACACACATATACACACACCTGAAAGATTGCTAATAACCGAACACACATGCCCAACATGCTTCCTCGGTATCTGGTGAACAAAGAGCTACTTTACAGTTTGGAGGGGAATCCCTGCTTTTTGAGAGACTGCTCTAGCAACAAGCATGGAAATGGGAAGACAGAGGGCTGGAAAGACATGCAGAGATAAGAAGACATGAGATAAAGAAGGAGGGTTTAAGAATAAAGTAAGAGGGGAACTCAGAGACAGTTTGAAGCAGGTAGGATTAATGTCAAAGTCATCCATCCTTGTTTTAGTCCGTCTTTTTCAACCTCATCCCTGTGAAAACTCGCTCTGCTTCCTTGTATGTGTTTCTGTCCGTGTTTGTGTGTGTAAGCTGATTTGTGTCTTATCGAGATCCTCTGTGGAAACAGACATTGTGGTTTATTTGTTATCTTCTTGGTTGGACGACGAGATAAGGTGATCAGTATTTGCATGATGGAGCGAGAACGTATGAGCATGCGTGTATATGTGTGTGCTGTTGGACTTGCATGTGTGTCTGTGTCTGTGCATAGAGGAATAGATAAGCTCAGTGTTGTGCCTTTGAGTTTGAGTGACAGAATTCTAATGCTGATCCCAATGGTCAACAGCCCAGAGACGTTCCACAGAAAACTTATTGAACGTTATCCATTATTAATACCGTGACTGCCTTCGGACGCACACACAAAGCAGAAACACTCAATGCGAGTGTGATCCATGCTGACATGAGCCTGACTTCTACTCATGGAATATAAGTAGCCACTGAGAAACCTCCCATCCAGAACACTTCCCATCAAGCAGGCAACAAGACGCTCTAACTGGTGGATAAAAAATAAGTTTTACTCTGCGCCAGCCTCCAAAATTCAAAATCCCAAAACGCTCGCTTTCATGTACAGTTTTTTTGGGGAGTTATTAAATGCAGGGGGTACACTTAACATCTTACATAATTCACAGATTACTTTTTAAAAGCAGAAAAGGCTTGTCCTGAAGATTTGGTTTTTACTTACATCTTGTATTTGTCGTATCAGCAGCAGCAATCCTGCACTTTTCCCGAGATCCCTTCACTCCGTCTTTGTGTGGACCACATATTCCCTGCCACTTATCTGATCAAGTCAAACACATTGATCGTCTCTTCCTCTTTTTTCCCGTCTTCATGTCCTTCTTTTCTGGCTTTAAGCCCCAGTTGCGCTCTTTCTTTACCCTCACGTAGACATTAAAGCCAGTGTTTGTCCTGGGTTCCTAGTTTCTGGTACCCACACAAAGCTTTTACCTGTATCTGTTGCATTCTTGTCTCCCCCCCATTCTACCCACCCCCTCCCAACTCTCTCCTTCTCACTGTCGCTTGCTCCTTTGTCCAACACAAAATGCCCTCTGTCCTGCTCTCAGGTAAAAACTCCCACCCACCAACCCCTGAGCCTAGACAACTGAGAGGGCTGAAAAAACAGGGAAACAGTTTGTGTTATATCAACACAAAAGATGCCAATGGTGGATGGTATGAAAAGGCAGAGAAATATGGATATATGTAAAGTATGAGAGATAAAGGAGGAGCGAAGCAAAGGGGAGAAAGTCAGGAAAAAGAGTATAAAGCAGAAACAGTGGACAGAGATTGGATGACGTCCTGTCAGGCAGGTATTTGAGTAGTGTGTGTGTGTGTGTGTGTGTGTGTGTGTGTGTGTGTGTGTGTGTGTGTGTGCAGATTCAGGTACACTATGGTGCATTGGAGTCTCAATCTGTCCTCATGGCTAACTGTCTCCCAGTCCCAGAGAACAAAGAGCCTATTGACTTAGTAACACACAGGAGCTTTCTATTTTCTCCACAGGCTAGTGCTTTGTGCTGGTCCCCTTCAAAACACACACACACACACACACACACACACACACACACACACAAATGCAGCCAGAACTCCACCTGCTCCTAGATATGTCTGCCCTCTTTTCAGGACGGCTCGATATTCAACGTCGATATGTCCATTTTGTCACCGAAAAATACCTATTTTTAAAAGTCACTTACTTTAATATTGAGGTGGAAAAAGAGATGATGAGATGATATAATACTTTTCACTGCAGACCACATTATTTTTATACATTTCTATGAAAAGAAATAGCATTTACGTGACACTTTGTGAAGTGACTGACCTTATTTAAAGAGAAAATGCTTAGAAAAAAATGTTTAATAGATCACATGCAAAATGAAATTTGGGGCAAATGTGATTTAGTTTGCATGTGAAAAGTATGACTTTAAGACTCAGTAATGATTATTGAAAAATCTTTGATTTGATTGACATTTAAGTGTCAAAAAATAGCGAGAAATGCCAATGAGGTTCCAGGGTCACATTCTCCTATGGCTTTTATTGTCTGACAAGAGATTTAATTTATAATAATTTAACTTTTATACAAAACAGGACTGGGCCCAGAAAATGTTTGTCATTTTCGCTTGATAAATGACTTGGATGATGTAGTATTAATTTCGTTAGACGAGACGAGACTAAATATGTTCGTCAACGACCTTTTTTTCCATGACAAAGACGAGACGATGACGAGACTGCACCAATGTCCAAAAACGCTGACTAAGACTAAATTAACGTGCATTATTGTTGACGAAAAACGACGAGACTAAAATGTTTTGCATAAAATAAAAACTAAGATAAAATCTCTCTTCATTTTCATCTACAATTGTCTCGTGCTGACACGAGACAATGAGTTCGTGCTGTTGCTGCTGGCCTGTGGCTGACGCCAGCCTCAACCTGCAGGTACAGCTAACACGCTAACGCTACAGGCTAACGATGCAGGGACAGGCTAACACGTTAACGCTACAGGCTAACACACAGGTACAGCTAACACGCTAATGATGCACGTTAACGCTACAGGCTAACACACAGGTACATGCTAACACGCTAACGCTGCATGTTAACGCTACACGCTAACACTAACACTACACACTCGCCAAGAGGGTGATAGAGGACGCCGGCCTCAACCTGCAGGTTAAAGGTCCTTGCCTGAAATTTCCGTCTGGTTTTTTTGTATCTGTCTTCCAAAAAATTAGCCACGCAGAGAAACCTTCCACACTTTCTGTGCAAAATACTCTTCAGAACAAGTTCATCATTTGTGAATGTGTCTCTTAAATCAGAAAACCAGACACGTTTAACAGAGTTGCATTCAACAAAAATGTGTAGTAAAAAAAAAAGTGTATTTTGTCAGGTAATTATGACATTTAACCAATATTTGAGATGTGTGAAACACTATTTGACTGAAATTGTTATCAGAAATAATCTCAGAAATAATTTGTTATTTAATAAAAGACTAAAATGTTTTGTCTAAAACTAGACTAAGATACCTTGAGTTCTCTTTTGACTAAAACTAGACTGAAATGATGAGACCTTTAGTCGACTAAAACTTCACTAACAAAAAAAGATATGTGAATGACTAAATATGACTAAAACTAACAAGGACATGTGGCACAAGACTAAGACTAAATTACAAATAGGTGACAAAATGAACACTAGGATGATGGACTGATTATTAAAATAGTTGTTGATTACTTTTCTGTCAGTTGAGCAATTGATCCCATCCCACAATTTTAGAATTTTCCAAAACCAATGTTGGACAGGTGTGTGCCACTTTTTCATTCTTCAAAAAACTACTTATGTCACTTTTCATTTGAACAACAGAGTGCAACTAAGAGAGTACAAAAGTATTTGCTCCTCATTTTTAAGATTCCTTGCGTCTCAGCCCTCTCTGTGAGAGCAGCTTTTAGCCCTGCTTTCAGATGTGGCCATTCGGAAGAGATATAAACACTTTGGCTTTACACATGATCGAATACTTTGTAAGAATTGGTTTTCTTTACGTATACACTGGCTTTTAAGTCCACTTGTTACAGACGAGTACACAGTGCAGGCAAGATGGTGTGCATGCTACTCTTTAAAATAATCTCTCAAGGACCTTTGAGTGGGGGTGAAAAATAATGTATTAAGTAAAGCGTTGGTAACTCACTGACATTTTAATGTATTTTTGTGGAGAGGAAAAGGTACAGAAATGGTGATTTTTTTTTAGATGCAGCCTCCGCATCTGTGTTCGAAGTTTTCTCTTAATGTCCCCGAGGCCTCACACAAACTTAGTGTTGTCTGTTGGCTTCTATAATTATCTCTCTTGCCCCCTTGTGGAGCGACACCAGGACTACAAAGAGCCAACAAGGCGCTCCCGAGGTCTACTACAGGTACGGTAATTATAACCTTCAGGTTCCCAGTGGGGAATAAGGCTTAACGAAGTCCGGGCGGAGAGCAGGGGGGATTATTACGTCTCAATAGCACTACAAGTGCCTGGCCAACCACTGAAATCCTCTGTGAAGTTATCAACATGCTGAATAATAATGCTGTAAGGTATTCGCCTTAGAGCGGCTGCGAGAGAGAAAGTGAGAGAGAAAGTAAGACAAGGAAAGGCCAAAGTGATCTCAGAGAAGGAGAGAGAGAGATGAGAAAGAGAAAGGGAGGAAGGGGTATGTAGAGAATACAAGAAGAAAGAAAGTTAACACGGTTGAATGCTGTTAAACTCAAACCACAACAAAATTTTGTTTAAAGGAAAGGTTGCATTTTTTTTCAAGTCTATCTTATAACAATACTCACTTTCCATACGTAGACTAGAGATCTCTGCCAAGGAGGTCATGTTTTTGGCTCAGTTTGTCTGTTTGTTGGTTTGTTTGTCAGCAGGATTACGGAAAAACTTCTTCTCCAATTTTCATGAAACTTGTTGGAAGGGTGTAGGAAAAACCCAAAACATTTTGGAGCGGATCCGAATCACAGGGCGGATACACATTTCATTTTTCACTTCGTTAACATTGCGAGATAGGGCATTTGTACTGCCTTCATGTGGTTTCAGAATAACTGCAAAAAATGACTTGCCGAACATATTTCATGGCTCACCTGATCCGTTTCCTCCGCTCTTCGATGTCAGGCAATCACTGGAAGCAGCTCGCCACGTGTTGTTGAGCAATAACTTATACTGTACAACCAAAACATTCTCACTCCCATTGAGTAAAATACGGACGCTCGGTCAGGTGCCGTTGGCGTTGTTATTGATGCTAAAAGTCTCCTTTAGCATCAGAGCTAAACGTGCTTTATCTAAACGCGCTGGGTCGGGACTATTGGCGTCACTTTTGACGCAGTTAGGCTTAGAGAACGATCGTGGGTGGGCTTATAAAAGGTGCGCTTACGTGACATGTGGGACGAGAAGGGGACAGTTGGGTTTAGGTAAAGATCGTGGGTTTGGTTATAAAATAAATGTTTCAGTGTCACGCGGGACATGAACCCCGGTCTCCTGTGAAAGTCCTGTATTGTTTGACCCGTCCACCCCCCCAACCAACCTTCCTACGCAGCATTTCGGGCTTTCATACTACTCGCTGCCGTTGTCCCTTTTAATACTACTTCATCTTCACGTTCCATACACACGCTGAAGGGAGCTTTTTGCACTTTAGCGTACATTTTTGCACATAACTAATACTATGGATTTTTTTAAGGTACTTAAGGTATGGTCCGACTGAATATGGAGCAGGTTTTTGCTTTACGTAAAATTTTTGGGTGTTTTTGCAGTCCGTGTGTATTGATCCTAAACAGCCAGTACAGCTGTAGTGAGCTAGCAAGGTATGAACCAACCATACTGTATGTGGAGTGTGGCTGTCTATTTTTGTGCGTATATTGATTAATGTTTCAATTATTCTTTCCAGGAATAACTGAAGTGTCAAAAAATAGTAAAGTTGTATAAGTTGTATTGACTGTATAGACGTTATCTGCAGCAACGTGTCGACCAGTGGTGTAGTCTAGTTTTTTGTAGTGAGTATACTGTGATTTTTCCCTCCCAGCATCATTCTCGCCCGTGTCCCAGAGCGACAACCCCATACATTTCTTCTAAAGTTACTGCGTATAGCATCAGCCTCATGCTGCAGTGTCACCCGAGGCTGCAGTAGCTTCAGCGGCAGGCTTACGAAAATAATGAGAGTGTATATTGAGTTGGCTTTCATTTCATATCTACTTTCATATGAGTTAATTTCATGTTTGCACAGAGAATGACCGCCAAGCAACACAGACTATATTATGAATTTATGACCAATATGTTTGTAAGTGGGTATATGGAAATTCTTGACCTTCCCTAGTGGGTATATGGCGTATACCTGCGTATCACGTCGACTACACCACTGGTGTCGACTGTGTGTGCTGTGTTTGTGTTTTAATGTAAAAGCTCAGAACTCATCAGGAACTCGTCATTTTTTATTATTTTCCTCTAGACTTGCTCTTTTTTTCCTTTTTTCTCTGTTTATGTAGTGGAGTCGTAAAGCCTCTCCATAAGCGTTTTCGTTTTTTAAACTGACATCGAAGCGTCATCTCTGCAATTTGCCCTGCCCAGAATTACTTTGCTCCTATCAGCACCCACTCAATTTTTTCCATTAGTGTATACAGTCACACTACATTTGAATTACGCTTTGCACTCGGTAATACACCTTTGCAGTGAAGTCCTCTCACTAGGAAAAACTTGCTTCACTGCCGGTATGGAGACAAAGAATGATTACAGCGACCAATAACTTGCATGGGCATTATGTTCAAATAGTAACAGTACAAAGCTATATCTTTAAGCACTCCGGAAAACAGAGGGAGAGGCAGAGGGAGATCAACCGAGAGTCAGAAAGAGAGAGAGGGCACCCTGGCCTAGATATCCGCCTGTAAGCTGCTCACAATGCAGACATGGCAACTGGCTGTGCGAGGCGAGCGCGGGAGAGGAGATGAGAGGAGAGAGGAGAGATGGGCAGAGGAATAAAAGAAGGAGGGACAGAAAGTCAGGCCAGAGAAAGGATTAGTGATCAAAGGAAGCCACCGGCCATCCCGAAAGCCCGCTACACACACACACACACACACACACACACACACACACACACACACACACACACACACATTCGTAGATAGAGAGGGAGAGAATGAGGGCATTTCCCCTCCTCCTTCCCAGCAGCACGTTGGCTGTGAGAATGAACACTTTATGCATAAAACCATTTGCATTAGCCGTAGTGTAAATGTTAAGAGGGGAAACACACACTCGCACACACACCCATTGATTGATTATAGTGCTGTAATGAGAATACATGCCAGTCTAACTTTCTCTCTAATTGGTTTTATAGCCTTTTCCCAGGAGAAGTTCTTTGGGAACTTAAAAAACACAATATGACATCTACCTTTTCCTTCTGCAGAAATTCCACGCTGAAATTGAAATGTTTTGAATTCCCCCTAAACCTCTGTCTCCTTCACTGTGACGAGTTGCCGATAAAGAGATAAACAACGGGCTGGAGATACCAATTAGGCCGTCAAACGGCAGCACAACAATCTTTGGCACTCCTCCGCTTCCCAGAGGAGCACTAGTGGGGGAAAAAGAAGAAGAAACAAAGCAATTCTGCTTGTGCAGCGAGGACGAGGAGGAGAAGAAGAAAACTTTGTGAGAGTTCATTCTCTCTGTGCAGAGAAACACGCACACAAATACACACATCTCCTCTGTCAGAGGCTTGACCTCCACTAAGCTGATCTCGCTCCTCGCTATTCCATCACCCTCCCACCGGCTGACCTGATTGGCTAATGACGGCTCATTTATCTTGATGCAGCATCTGCAGTGTCTACAAGGCTTGTGTGTGTGTGTGTGTGTGTGTGTGTGTGTGTGTGTGTGTGTGTATGTACACTGTACATAGCACTGTATGCCAGCGCTGCCCTTGCTGCAACAGCTTGCACACATTGGTTCACCTCTGGGGAATGATGGAGAGGAGAGAGAAGAGAAGGAGGAGAGGGTGAAGTGAAAGGGTGGGAGGAGGAGGAGGTGAAGAGTAAGAGGAGTAAGAGGAGGGAGACAATGATAATAAAAAAAGGAAAACAGGGGGAAGAAGGGAAGAGAGAAGAAGAAAAACAGGAACAAGGAAAACAGGAGAAAAGAAGTAGAACAACATGACGAAAACAGAAGACGAAGAAGAATGAGAGCAGGATGATTAAAAGATAAAAAGAGGAAAAGAGATAAAAGAGAAGGGAATGGGAAGAGAGAGAAAAACACCAGAGGAGGGAATGGAGTTCAAATGGAGGAAAGAGGGAATGATGCATGTTTAATTCCACCGTTAACTCTTCTTTAATTACCGCCGCTACCGCAGTGTGATCGCTGCATGTGTGTGTATAATACCCAGCAACCATTAATATGAAACAGGCTGCATGTGTGTGTATAATACCCAGCAACCATTAATATGAAACAGGCTGAATAAGTGAGGCCAGCCAAAGGGACAAGCCAAGCAATCCTCTAATATTCCAGCATTCATGAATTATCCATTTTTAAATTGTATGTAGTATAATTATTCTACCTGTTCACACCATCTTACAGTAGCAGGTTTTTCAGTTTTTAATTAACATTTACATAATAATAGTGCCGACGTAATCGTGATTTTACTTGTTTCACTGAATATTAAGTCAAGTTTTACTCCTCCAAATTACACAACTAAATGGGAACAAAAACAAGATTGACACGTTACCAAACCCTGAAATTAAAATTACAGCTTGGGTTTCGTGTTTGCAGCTCCAGCCATTGCTTCTATCATTTATGATAACAATGTTCTCACCAAAACGTCTCAACATCTCTAAAAGTACAGGCGGTCCAATGGGGCAACAATCACAAGTGGTCACAATACCAACAAACCATCACTGTTGTAAGATTAGCTACCAGTTTATTTTAAGGTAATACCCCAACATACCTGTTCTGTTACTTATGAGAAGAAGAGTCCCAGTAGAACCAGGTGGTTTGGGTAAAAATTCACCAAAGTATTCAAAGATCTCAGCAACCGTGCTGCATTCACGCAATGTGGGAACAATGGGAACAACAGGAAAAAAAACCTGTCTCCAATTTAAATCATGTAAATTAGCTACTTTTGCTGTGTCGCATATCACACCTCTGGAATTACAATGTGAAGGCTAATGTCTACGGTTATTTTTAGACTTGGATGTTTGTTAACCCTCCTGGTGTTATCCCATTTTCAAAGTTTCTATATCAGAAATTTGGGTTTCTTTCAACGCTCTTCACAAGTAAAATAAATGATCAGTCAGCTATTTTCATTGAATTTGGGTGTTTTATTCAATTTTATAGCATTTGAAAAAAATAACTGATAAAAGAACGTTGAAA